>NC_063193.1:278230-330131 GCF_017589495.1 Alosa alosa | reverse complement strand
GGGACAACCACATGGCTAATTTGCATAAAAAGGAGGCGTGGTTATGACGTGATTTATGACATTTCAGGGGGCGGGGCTTATTTTTGACAGATAGTTCATGATAATATACTACTAATGCTGAATGAAGCACAAAGCTTTACTAAAGCACATCCACTGTTTAAAGTCACAAACACAACGAACTAAGGTAACTTTTATGCATGCGCGAATCTATACCGGTAGATATGGCTGTGTAGTCTGTGCCATAACATTTATTCCTGTAGGCTGCCCGTTTTGGCTGTCATACTTAAATGGCTTCAAGAAGTAGGCCTACATCAAGTACAAGAAACTTGTACTACTGTCATCTTCTTTAAGAACTTTTCCCAATATTTCCCATAGCCTATATCGCTTTTCCTGAAGGGGTGTCTTTATTATTTTAACTTCGCCTTCAGCTTCTTTACTGTTGACTTTACCGTATTGATGCTTTTACTGTATTGATGCTAGCTAGCCTTCTTGTGATATTTTAAGTAGGCCTATTTGCAGAAAATATATATTTAATTCATTTTAACTGACCATACCAAGAAATGACCCTAATATCATTAAAATATTTTGTTTATTTACTCATAACCGCTGGTGATCATGTCATCCATGGGCGCATCGCTTAATTTCGGGCAGACCGCGCAACACTGATATCCATTACGGACACTATCATCACGATTACCACTGCAACCTCCAAGCTATGTTGGGCAGAGGGTCGAAACAAGCATGGTATGCTTAGTGGACACCGTTGCATACACGCACCTCCATTCACAGACGCACCGTGACTATCACTGTCATAGACGATCGATCATAATCTCCAAAAGGATATTCTCCTTAAGAACTAGAATAGGTGAATAACATAGCTTACCTAAGACTTCATCGCACGTGAACGTTTTTCAACATTTGGTGTAGGCCTATTTCTGCTTAATTTCTGCTTCAATTTCTGCAACACTATGGCCTGCATCGCTTCCGCCATTACATATGCACGCTCTTTGTGTTTCTCGCGTGTAATACAAGTATTTCCTGAAAACTTTAAGCATGATTTTGGGTTTGAATCAGGCTATGGATGTCTTGCACATAGTGGAGCAGAGTAGGCCTACAAATGAGATTTGTCACCGTACCTGGATCTATCGTCTATTTTAATCAGTATCGTTGTTTGTCGCAATTAATAGCCTCAAGGGCCGGATTACATTATTATTTTGTCATACGTCGCGGGCCGGAATTGGGCAGGACGCGGGCCGGATTTGGCCCGCGGGCCGGGTGTTTGAGACCCCTGATGTAGACACTACTACAGCCTTTATTTGGTGAATGGAGGGGCAAATTCCTTTCTTTGGTTATTGTCCACGATTCACATTAACAGGCTATCACTGCAGGAAGAAGGAAGCAGAGAAGATCGCTCAACACCGAACCACCTGGAGGAAGTTCATGAATGACCTATGCTCCCCAAAGAGCAAAAGGGTTTAAGTCAAGTAAGTCTTCTTTGCTCGCTTTGAAGCACAAAACAGCACCTGCCCACAGAAGACCCATCCCCCTCTACATGAGCAGCCCCTGTGCCTCTCTGCCGACAGCGTGAAGAGGACACTTGCTGCTATCAACACCCGTAAGGCAACAGGTCCAGACAACATCCCAGGTCGCGGCGCTGAAGGACTGCGCTGGGAGCTTAAGGATGTCTTCACAGACATCTTTAACACTTCCCTGAAGCAAGCCATCATCCCATCATGTTTCAAAGCTGCCACCATCATACCTGTGCCAAGAAAACTGCTCCATCCTGCTTCAATGACTACCGCCCTGTGGCACTGACACCCATCATCATGAAGTGCTTTGAGCGGCTTGTCATGTCACATATCAAAGCCATTCTCCCCCCCACCCTGGACCCCTTCCAGTTTGCATACCGAGCCAAGCGGTCTACAGAGGATGCAATCTGCTCTGCCCTCCACCCAGCCCTCACCCACCTGGAAAAAGAGACTCATATGTGAGATTGCTGTTTATAGACTTCAGTTCTGCATTCAACACCATAATACCACAACAACTCATCTGCAAACTTGACAAACTGGGACTCAGTACCTACCTCTGCAACTGGCTACTGGACTTCCTCTGTCAGAGGCCCCAAGTAGTACGTGTTGGCAACAATACCTCAAGCAGCATCACACTGAGCACAGGGGCCCCCCAAGGCTGCGTGCTCAGTCCGCTGCTCTTCACCCTGCTGACGCATGACTGCACTGCAACCTACAGCAACAATCACATAGTGAAATTTGCTGACGACACAACTCTGGTGGGTCTCATCACCAAGGGCTTAATTTAGACTCAATACAGGTTGGAGGTCGACCATCTGACCACGTGGTGCAGGGACAACAACCTCCTGCTGAACGTCCAGCAAGACCAAAGAGATTGTTGTTGACTTCCGGAGAGGTCACACCCAACACCTGCCACTGACCATCGACGGTGCTGTGGTGGAGAGAGCGAGCAGCACCAAATTCCTGGGGGTGCACATCAGTGAAGACCTCTCCTGGACCACCAACACTGCATCACTGGCGAAGAGAGCCCAGCGCCGCCTGTACTTCCTGCGGAAACTCAGGCGAGCAAGTGCTCCACCAGCCATCATGACCACATTCTACCGAGGCACCATTGAGAGCATCCTCTCCAGCTGTATCGCTGTGTGGGGCGGAAGCTGCACTGAATACAACAGGAAAGCCCTGCAGCGCAAAGTGAACACAGCTGGAAGGATCATTGGTGCTTCACTCCCCTCCCTGAAGGACATTTACACCACCCACCTCACCCGCCAAGGCTGACCAAAATTGTGAGTGATGCAAGTCACCCCGCCACAATCTGTTTGATCTACTGCCCTCTGGGAAGAGGTACAGAAGCCTGCCCCCAAGACTACCAGACTCACCAACAGCTTCATACACCAAGCTGTAAGGATGCTGAACTCTCTCCCTCCTCTCCCCCCTCCACCCTCAGCTACATAACATCCTGGACATTGGACCCACAATGGCCGCCTGCACTACTCCACTTGCACACTTGAACACTTACACACTTGTACACTTTACAACTTGGTGTTGTTGTCCTGAAAACACAACACTTCTGCTGCTCTTACATAACTTGCACCACTATGCCACTTTCTTTTATTACTTAGGTCAAACAGAACTACCCAAGCCTTTTATTGGCCTGACTTTGCACTAGTATTTTATTGACTGTCTATGCACAATTTCAACCAAATTTTGCTGCTCTTATTTTTTCATTATTATATATGTGCCCTCTTATTTACTTATTTACTTACTTTTTTGTTTACTTGAATGTTATGTTTGCCTGTGGACTTAAATTGGTAAAATATGTCTTGTCTTCACCGTGGGATAGTGAGAAACGTAATTTCGATCTCTTTGTATGTCTGGAACATGTGAAGAAATTGACAATAAAGCTGACTTTGACTTTGACTTTGACTTTGAAGTCACTGCCAGTGCACTGTAAACGTTTTATTAACTTGTGTGCTGTCGCCACATTTGAGTCCTACGTTTTGCCTGTATGGATGCGCGATTGAGTGTGCATCTTAATGTAACATGCAAGATGTAACGATAACCATTTCTAAAAGGCTTATATTTCTGACATTACTAGCATACGAATGCATTATTTATGTTGTAAGACGTGAAAAAAATTAATGACACAGGCATGCACAAATTCCTCAATTAAAATGAGGGGTTTTCACAGACGTCACGTGCAGTAACCCAGCTGCATGGCCATGTTGGTGGCACTCAGCGTAAAGAACTGAATGAAGTACAATGGAGTATTATGCACTTTGGATACCTTAAGTGATTATAACCATGTCTAAACAACAGAAAAGCTCATCAAAACGCGTCCAAGATGCAAATGCATATAGGCCAGGACCACAAGAACAGGCGCGATATTTCAAGAAATTACGGCTTATTGGCAGCGCAGATCCATACGAGTTGGATGAGAGAGACGCAGTACTCCCAACCACAGTAAGTCCAACCACAAGTGCCTCCCTTTCTCTGATAACTTCTGGCATTATTCTCCTTTCTCCCTGTTTTTTTAATAACTTTTGGTAGTAGATACCTACAGTACTTCAGATGTTTTTCTCGGTCTGACCTATTGGTACAACCTAAAACAAAGCAATAACTAGATGTACCGCATAGCGGTACAAAATATGACCGCCGCTCAGTCCTGTACATCCGTTCCGCGAAAATAAATCACACTTCAATTTGTCTCCATATTTTACTCCATCCCCCACTCTTGAAACTTTTGTGTATGCTTGTTTGGCATGCCTGAGTGTGTGTGTGCGGCTGCACAGAAAGTAGCCTACTGGTGCTGAAAAGGTGAATAGATTGTAGAATAGCCAAAGAAGATGTAGCATTGTTATAAAACCTTTAAAATCTCTAAACAATCACAAGTAGGCCAGTTCATCACAATTCATCCATTGCAACTGGATTGATGAAAGGTCACTTACACCTTACACCTACATTGTATTTGGGAAAAGCAAAAGGTATCAGCATAATGTTATTTATTTATTTATTTATTTATTTTTTATGTATTTTTAAACAAAAACATCTCTGTCAGTTCCATGCCGTTTTCAACAGCTATCAAAAACAAAGGTCATTTTTGGATGGATGGATTTTTTGTGAATGTTTCTTCTTCTACATAAGATTTTAGTCATCTTTAGTTCATGTAATACTTTATTGTCAATGCACAAATTAAGTAACAGTAGTCTGAAACGTTATTGTTAATGCACAAATTAAGTAACAGTAGCCTAGTCTGAAACGAAATGCTGTTTTACATCTAACCAGTGGTGCAAATAACTGACATGTCCAAATGGGCCTTGATGAAATGCGTCGCTAGACTGTTCATACACATTTTAACGGGCCAAAGTTGAAGAGCTTTTGTCCGTTATTGTTAGTGCAAACAATAGGCTGATTCATGTTCCCTTGCATTGTTTAACTGAGGTCCATGGCTAGTCTGGCTTTCATCAGACCAAGCTCAATCTTTTAAGAAATCAAAAAATAAATAGCGGGCAGATCAGGCTGGGTTCACCCAGCCTAGTCCATAGGCACCCGATATTGTTTAATTTTCCGATTGAGATATACACGCTCTGGCTATTCTAAATGCAAAAATGCATCAGGGAGTTTTGACAAAACGGTAACTAACAAACTAGATCCTATTAGAAAGCTGTTAGCTTCCCTAAGCTACAGGTAGGATTATAAGGTAGGCCTATTTACAACATAAATTGTCAATAGGCTATGCTGGCGACACAAAATAAAATCTCCTTTGAAACCAATGGCTTACGCCTTACAGTATCAAGCGGACTTAAACTGTCATATCGTGGCGAAAAGTTGTAATAACATTCACGCAGCTCCATGAGTCAAGGAAAGCGCGAATGAAGTAGCCACTTCTAAATGGGACCCACTACACAGTAGCTTAAGTTGTTTTGCTAAAGCAGCCATAATGAAATGAAGGTGTCATTGTTTGGATACTTCACACACACATGCTTTTTAATTTCACAGACTACAACCACCAAGCTGTAATCAAAGCACATCGATTCCCCTCTCACACCCCTCGCCAAGACTTAAAACAAAATAAACAGGCGCCTCAGTCTCACGATGTATAGGCAAAACTGTGTCAGACCGTGTAACGTTGGTAAATCTTCCATTGCACAGAATGATTTTGTAGCACGTGCAATAAATGACAGTCGAAGATACAAACAGTGCTGCTATACATTTGCTTGGTATAACCGCATTTATAGTTTTCTACAAATGCAATAAATCAAATGCCTCCATCACTCAACCAACGCTAACGGTAACATTACCTAGGTCCTTATTGATATTACAAGATTAACGCATTCCTGCAGTAAAAAACAAGCATGTCCGATAAACATCCTCAGATTTATTTCGCTTCAAGAAGAAATGGGAATTACACTTCATGTGAACATCGTCCTATCCTTATTAGATGTTCGCCATGTAAATTACAGTCCTTGTATGAAGCGTCCATTGTTTTCCAACCCACTTTTAACTTCCAACAAAATTACGCCTCACTGCAACGATGCGCCATCTAGTGGACAAAAACTACTTCTTCGCCAATACTGAAAATGCAGCCATGATGATGATGATGAATATTTATTTTGGCTTTCTTTTTAATCCTACTGAATTTGTAATTATGTATCGGGCCGCTCTAATACCGATAGTATGTGGGTGCCTGTGTGTGTGCATGTGTATATGTGTGCACCGCCATTTACAGGCCAATAAGTGTACAGTCACTAAATGTACACATAACCTAATTTTTTTTTAGACCCCCCATGGATGAAATTCTACGAAACTTGGCATACCCCCGGAGAATGCCAGGTCAATCATACACATAAAATTTGGTGCAGTTCTGAACATCTTAACTGAAGATAGGGGCGATTAAAGCAGAATAATATTGCACTTTCATTTTTTCCCGGGGTGGGGTGCAAATCACAAATGAGTGATTATGAGCCAGGTTGATGTGGGCCCTTGAGACCAACATACCATAAAAGATTCTTCATCCTCAGTGCCACGGTTCAGGTAGTTATTTAGGAAAAACTGGGGTTTTTTTTTTGCGGTTCAGGGGGCCCAGCACGGGGTTGGTGGTGGTCCCCGGGGACGAAATTAAATTTTTCCGTAAAAGTCTAGTGGGGCTACATACCCACCAAATTTCATGTACCCCGGTGGTTCGGTGTCCCGGGTATCAATGACCAAAAATTCAGGGAGTAGATGACGGGAAAAATTCTTGAATTGTGTGCATGTGTGCGTGTACAAATTTATGTTTATGTGTGTGTGTGTGTATGTGCGTGCTTGTGTGTTTGCCTGCGTATGTGTGTTTGTGCATGTGCATGCATGCGTACATATGTCTACTGTGTGAGTATGTGTCATACGTATGATTACTGTAAATGTATGTGTGTGCGTGTGTATCTGTTTATGCACATGTGTGCACATGGAATGGGTTAACATGACCCCTGGAGGCAAAAAAAAAAAAAAAATTGGTCATCCTAGGCCCTACAGTTCTCAAGATATTCACAGAGAACTGTGTCTGCCCCCACCCTCCTTTTGGGGGGTCCAGTCCAGCGAGGGGGCTACAGATCAAAACGAAGAATGACGGTTCCATGCTATCCATGTGGGGTACATGCCCACCAAGTTTTGTGTACCCCGGTCTTTCAGTGTCCCGAATCCTTGTTGGTGTATGCGTCACTAAATGTACACATAAATTATTTTATTGTAAGGCCCCCCATGAACAAAAGTACACAAAACTTGGCATGCATTCGGAGGGTGTCATAATGATCCTACACTTTTAATTTCGTGCAGTTTTGACCTTGTCAGCCAGAGATATTGTGATGAAAACACCTAATGTTTTGCTTTTTAATTTTAACTAGGTGGTGCTATACATGAAATAAGTGGTAATGGGATGGGTTGACATGCCCCTTAAGACCAACATACATAAAAAAAAGGTGGACCTCCTAGGCCCCACGGTTATCGAGATATTCACAGAAAACTGTCCCCGCCACCTACAGGCCAGTTGGTGTATAGTAACATAAATTAATTTATTGTGTGGCCCCCATGAACGGAATTCCACAAAACTTGGCGTGCATACAGAGGGTGTCATAATGATCCTACACTTCCAATTTCGTGCAGTTTTGACTATGTTAGGTCACAGATACCTTCAATTACAACACCTCATTTTTACTTTTTGTGTTTAACTAGGTGGCGCTATACATGAAATGAGTGGTTATGGAATGGGTTGACATGGCCCCTTGAGATCAACATACAAAAAAATGGTCCTCCTAAACCCTACGGTTTTCGAGATATTCACAGAAAACTGTGTCTGCCCTACCCTCCTTTCGGGGTCCAGTCCAGCGGGGGCTACAGATCAAAACGAAAAACGATGGTTCCATGCTATCCATGTGGGGTTACATGCCCACCAAGTTTCGTGGTACCCGGTCTTTCAGTGTCCCGGAATCATTGACGGAAATTTGGGCATGCGAAAAAGAAAAAAAAAAAAAATCTGACTAAACCTATATGACCGCCACTTTTGCTAAGCGCCGGGCGTCATAATTAACCATTTTCCTTGACGATGTTAGGGATTTACTTCAGTGCCTAATGCTTTCTAATGAGGCGAGTATCTCCAATATGGCAATGTCTAGATGTGTTGACACGCCGTGCAAACCCCTAGTAAAAGGGCGCTACGTTTCACTTTAGCTATCATTGCGAGAAAATAGGCTACAATATGGAAAATGCTTCGAAGTTCCCCTTGAGACTGATTGGCTCCAAAAATGAATGGGGTTTCCTTAGACTGTGCTACACCTTTCCAGCAAGTTTTGTGAGAATTGTAGGCCTACCGGTAGCTTTTGTGATTTTTGACAGCCCTACCGCACCGCAGTAGGGTGCAGTAAATGGAAGCTTTCGATAGCGGACAAACCACCAGGACACCAGGACAAACCTCTATAGGCCATTCTCTCTGGAACCATCAATAGGTCATTTGTGAGTTTGATTACATTTCAGATGGTGGTACTTGTTGGTTTCCTGTTGTAGCCTATAGCGTTTTTTTTATTTTTTTTTTATTTTTCTATGTCCGAATATTGGGGGTAACATTTTGGTCACATTTGAATATTGGGGGGGACACCCAGATCAATATTAAGCTTGCACTGCAAAAAATGAATTCTAACCAAGTGTTATTGATCTTATATTAAGATTAAAAAATCTATTTGGTATTGTTTTTAGTATGAAAAGACTTCCGTCCTCTCAAAAGATCATTTTGACTTAATTTAAGAAGACTTTAACTTATTTTAAGGAGTCTTATCAAGACAAATTTGCTCAACGCACTGGCAGACAAATTTGCTTGTTTTTAGGACAAATTTGCTTAACACACTGGCAGACAAATTTGCTTGTTTTCAAGATGAGATGTCTTAAAATAAGTCTTTTTTTTTTTAATTAAGTCAAATGATTTCACAAGACAGCGCTAGGTAAATCTCTTTATACTGAAAACAATACCAACTAGTTTTTTTTATCTTGATATAAGATTAACACTTGGTTAGATTTTGTTAGATAAGCAGTTTTTGCAATGTGGGAGGTCAATATTAAGCTTGGGAGGGGGGAGGTAAAAGGTTATATTAGGAGGGCCCTGACAAAGCAGTGGCAGACCCAGTGGAGCATAAGTCCCAAAGGCAGGCACATGTAGGCTATAACATCCACAGAGAGGTTGGAAGAGAAGCTAAAGTGGGAGGATGCAGGATACACTGCTGAACAGCACCCAGTGTAGGGTTGGTGGAGCAGAGACAGGATACTGCATGTGGTGTCCAGACAAAGAGGAGACGGTGCAACATGTATTGCTTGTTTGTCCTAGGTACAGGGAGTCACAGGGAGCAGTGGAAAGATCAATTACAAAGAGCTGGATGCTCAGGCTTTAATCTAGCTGCAGTTCTGGGATTTGGAGTAAGGGTTCCTCAAAAGTGCAGGGATATATGTGAGAATATAAAGAGTATCCCACAATATCCCTTCTGATTATTATTATTATTATTTTTTCTCATTTTCTTTATTATATATATATATTTTTTTTTTCTTTTTTCTTTCTCCTTTTATTGATTTATTGTTGCTGAGACGCCTTAACCTGCATTGGCAATATGTTGATCTGTAGGTGGCGGTATGCGCCTGTAGGTGTAACCCGCCATTAAACCGAAAGAAGAAGAAGAAGAAGAAGAAGAAGAAGAAAATTCCAAATTGGTTCAAGACATTCTCTGGTTCAAGTCTTCGATACGCCTCGAAGCAAGGGGTTCTATCACTACCAGTTCGACGTACATTTCACCAGGTGCTGTAATGGAAAATGCTTGCAACGACGTCCTTTTCTACAGTGAAACAGGCCAAGTAAGTCTAGCTCTGAAACATTGCTAGCGGTAAATTAATTAGCTTTTAAGATAAACTTCAGCAACAGTGAACTTATTTTCTAACTCGTTTACTTTGTCAACGGGCATATTGCTTTGCCAACAAGATTATTTCCATGGTCAGTTTAATGTTGATATGCATTTAGCCATTTACTCACTAGCTGCCACATTCGCTGTGAAATGTTGCAACAAAATTTGCAAGGGTCATTCCGTGTTTACAAATAAGCCAGTTCCTAAACTAACAGGAGACCTGTAAATCATGGTTACACTCAAAGTGCCTTATCTTGGACGCCATGTTTGGGCATTGGTATCTTAAAAGTATTTTTCCTAACCTGGCCAAACTTGCTGTTGCGCTATCCAGCAAAATATTCTTTGGTCACGCTAGCCTGTTCACTCACTCACTCACTATAGTGTTTGCTATAGGGGGGGGGGGGGGGTATAGTGGGCTACCTAGGGAACAAGTGAACCTAGCGATAATTAACCACATTAATTCAAATACAAAGTTTTTGCCCGAAATTGCACTCTGCCCCACCTCTTTTGGGGCCTTTGTTTGACCTAGAAAGCTGAGAACATAGGAAACAGTCATTTCAATAACTGTGTGATGTACAGACTAAAATATAGTTTTTTATTTCTGCCGGATTACAGATCTCTGAACTGACCACATTTCAGCCCTCTAGGTCACTTGATATCACTTAGAAACACAACTAAGCCCTAGCACCAGGTCAGCTGTGTGCACAAGTAGATCAATATAGAATGAAAATATGAGTACTTTAGACCATTATTTTCCAAGGTATGCTCATGCGTTTTGTAAAATGCCTATAGAAACTCTCCATAGGACTTTTGGTTATCCAAAATGCATACTGACAATCAAATGCTTACTGCACATGAACCCCTTTGTGTAGAAGCATAACTTCATATGGGATGGGCATTTTTAGGCCTTTCCCCCTTGAAATTGCACTGTGCCTACTTCATAGGCCACTGTTCCCACCTAGTTTGACCTACCATCAAATGCTTGGTCTCTTTAGAAAGCTGAGACCTTGTAGTTTCTTAGGGAACAATCAGAATAGCTGAGGGAAGTACTGGCACAGAAGTACATAGGCTAGAATACTGTGTTATACAGGTGCTGGTCATACAGTGGGCATCGCTTTCAAATGGCCACTTCAGTCGCGCGTTATGAGGCGTGAAGCTGCGTGAAGCTTTAGTACCACTTTCAGCCACTGTGTGTCGCTCTGCCACTGTACATCGCTCTGCCTGCCGCCCCTTCTGAAAAAGCTCGATTTACCTCGATTTAGGCTACTTGGGTATGGCTTAAGGCTTGACTACACGGTGGTAACGAAAATCGAAATTTGCTGTCTACATTATTGTCAGTGTTGGGTTAACGCAACTACGCAAATCAAAACAGTGGTGTGATAATTGAGCCAGTAGAGAAATAACTGTTCAGAAGTAATCTGTAGCCTTGGCTAGGCTTCTGCGACGTTTTTATCAGGCTACGCTATAGAGGCTTAGACAACTATGACCCACGTTTTGGTTTCGTAAATTAATTTGCCCTACTTCTTGACTGCAATGTAGTCAATTGACTGCTTGACATGTGATTTTTATTTTTCTGTACAATAAACAAATAGGTACATCTGCTTTATGCCGCAGAAATACATTTCCAGGAATTTACATAGTCCAATGCATCGTTACACTATGTTAGTGTTTCCCAAAACCATAGTAGCAACGAACGTTCGCAACCACTATCGTAAAGTTGTGTAGTTACAACTACACCTCTCGACCTGTGGTAGAATGCTAGTAGAAGCATAGTTCCAGGGATCTTCTTGTCAAAGACGTCACTGACGCCAGTTATTTGTTTGCAAATTAATAATTATAAATATGTTTAGGTTTCTAATTGATATTTACACTTCTAACCACCATACATCCATATTTTAAAATGCCCAAGGCAGAAAATACATAAATTAAAAGTCAATTTGCAGCCATGTGCACGTAAGTAAGTCACACATCTGCAGATAATAATAAGGTGGTGCGCACTTTTTGACGAGTCAGTTGAGAATATGTAGCCTTTGATTTTCATGGAGGGGGGGGGGGGGGGCGGTCCTTGTTAGTTTATGCAAACCAAGCCAAGAAGGCTGATTCTGATTTTGATAATATGATCTGCACAAAAGATAAACTTAGGTAAACAACGATGTCAATATTGTTGTCAAAATCTTTACCCAGATTCGAACTCTTGGACAGGGGACTGGTAACTGCTGTGCAACGGCGGCTGTCATCTGCCAGCCTTAACGCAATGCGCCACAGAAGTATGTGCAGGTGCCCGCTCATCGCTACTAAACGCCATTAACCACCTTAGTCCAGACTACTGAAGTTTGGAAACTATCATGGTCCAAACTTACAGTACTATGTAAGTATGACAGTTTTGGGAAACAGTCGTAACTTACATGTTGGTTAGTTGAACGATGCATCCTGTTAGTAAAAAGCTAACCTCCGTGGTTGTAATGCGGAAACGCACCCCAGATCAGCTTGTAGGCCATTAGCAATCTGTTTATTTTATTTTATGAAGCCTACACAGTAGATCACATGCCACATTCTCACTTTCAATAGACAGACGCAATAGCCATTGGTCAAGTATTGAGTATAAAGCAATTAAGATTGTATAGGGTACTAAGAGTACTTCATACTATCAAAAAAAATTGTTAAAACAAATAGCATTTTGCAACTTGACAAAACACTGGATTAAATATCGTAGGTACAGGAGAAAACTTGTACATCCATTGGCCCGTGGGGAGATCACATGCCAGTTTCCTCTCCCTTCAGTGCTATGACTTGTTCGGCTGTGAGCTTGTTTCGCCAAAAAAAACTCTATTGCAGATATCAATGCGTCTTTGTTCATGGGTTTGGCCTCACAGCAGAGGCTTAGACAACTATGACCCACGTTTTGGTTTTGTAATTTGCCCTACTTATTGACTGCAATGTAGTCAATTGACTGCTTGACAGGTTATTTTTTATTTTTCTGTACAATAAACAAATACATCTGCTTTATGCTGCAGAATTACGCACTTGGCCAGCCTATAGAACGGGCACATCTTGGAGAGAATAGAGAATGTACGCACGCAAGAATCTGTAGGCTATTTGTGGCTGGTTACCAGCAAACAATGTTTAATGCATTAACTCAAGACGTCAAACATTTTCTAAACAATACAAACAGAAAGGATGCAGCAGGCAGCAAATGTAGAAGAGTCATTTCCAGTGGAAGAACAAAATGCTGAATGAAGCCCAAAATGCTGAATGAAGGCATATCTGGCAAGTTGTTGTTTTTTGAAGACGTAAATGGTTGGGCTATAGGCCTAGTTTGCAAGAAGGAGACATAAAGCGTGAGCATGCCACACTATCCTCAGCTGTGGTAGCGGGGGTAGGAGGATTACTGTTAGCGCAGGATTTATATAAAATTCTTCAACAGAAGGCCTGCCTCGAATGCAGGCTTGCCAAAAAAAAAGGCCTGTGGTTTGCGCAGCCTACAGTAAGTAGGTCTTAGTGAGTTAGGAGTCCTCTAGACTTCTTTTAAGCTGTCTCAGAGGTGTAAAGTCACGTTCGTTGGGGGCAGGGCCGGATTAACAATTCATAGACCCTTGGGAACAAATGTCTGATGGGCCCCCCCTGCCCCCCAGCCAACGTCTATCGTGAAGATTTGTATTGCCATTTAAGGCACAAGCGCATCTGTGAGGCCAAGCCTCACCAAGTAGCCCGTTTGTTTACAACTAACATTACATTTAATTAAACTGCTTGTAGGCTATGCTGAAATAGTTTCAACATTTTGACTTTTGTCAGCTTCAAGTTGTAGGCTAGATTTGCGTGAGTTCTTTCTATCTGCTTTACTTTTGTGAGTTGCCAACACCTAGGCTATGTTATAGATGTTCTATGAGGTACCAGTGTTTAGCTGTGTCACAAAACAATAAGCTTTGTCAGACAACTTTTAAAATGATATTCAGGGCTATATACATTTTAAACATTCGGGGCTGAAGACCCGACAAAGCCTTGCGTTAATTCTTCAGATGGGAAGTGTCAGGAATTTTCATACGAGAGACGCCCTCATTGGTGGTTAGTATATGGAGTAGGGAATTGACAGCAACATATCCAATCACATTATATGAGATGCTGAATTTAACATAAACTGCAATGTTTGATTTTAAATTAATGTAAATTTAGCCGGGGCTGTAAGCTGGCACACGTGGGTGCTCGATGTTTTCAGTGGGTGCCCGACAGACGAAGCACCCACGGTATCGGGCGCCTATGACAAGCGTATCTGGTTTGCATCCATTACAAACAAACATGCAATGTGAACGCCTGGGATTGGGGAGAGCACTAAATGCTCTTCTGAATAAGCACGAAGTCAAGCCTTTAAATGAAAAACACTCTTTAATAATCAAAAAAATAAACTGCTAATGAAGTAAACTTGTGACCATCAAAAATCGTTTATCGCCTGTAACTCCGTGATAACAGGACATAACAGGAAGGCATTTGGCTGAGCAACGTAGGTTAATATGATCTATATTTTGTCCAAATGATGTCTGTCTATCATCGTTGGACTCGGAGAAAACCAGAACGTTTAATTTGTCCTGCGTTTCTTCTACGGCTGCAAACGGGATTCACTCGCCGTTAACTAAATATTTCTTTATTAGGGCAGGGCTTTTCCAGCTTCATTTCTTTTTACGAGACACCCTGCTCACTTGAGACCTCTGCCGGTTGTTGCAGCGTCACTGGAAAAATACAAATTAAAGTCGCGAGGGAAGCTGGCCAAGTCGAAGCACTGCCCACTGTATAATAAGAATATCATGAAAAAGTTGACTTATTTCAGTAATTCCATTCAAAAAGTGAAACTTGTATAATGTATACACTCATTCCACACAGACTGATATATTTCAAGTGTTTATTTCTTTTAATTTTAATGATTATAACTGACAAGTAATGAAAACCCCAAATTCACTATCTCAGAAAATTACAATATTGTGAAAAGGTTCAATATTGAAGACGCCTGGTGCCACACTCTAATCAGCTAATTAACTCAGAACACCTGCAAAGGCTTTTAAATGGTCTCTCAGTCCAGAGCCATACAAAAAGACAGTTGCGACACTCTTTGAAGTCGCCGCCACGCGGTCACGTGATTCACGTACGCTTCAACAGTTCCAAACAGCTCTTTGCGTGTCGTGTGTTATTTCAATGGGATAGACAGCAGCGAAAAGTTATTGAACGGGAAACATTACAACAAACCAACAACGAGTGTTATTACGTGTTAGCATTCTTGCATTATAGTGTCAATTATATATTGCGAGTATAATTAGTTTGCAACATCGATCTAAAAT
The DNA here is from genome assembly GCF_017589495.1 of Alosa alosa. NCBI lineage: Eukaryota > Metazoa > Chordata > Actinopteri > Clupeiformes > Clupeidae > Alosa > Alosa alosa. The sequence goes on along the minus strand of NC_063193.1, from coordinate 314,870 downwards.
ATGTTCTTTGGTAGTTCTAACATTGAACGTTTGTTTCCTTGCTGGACATGAGCTGTTATTGGATTCCTACATTTGCCTGTATCACGCTATACTTTACTTACATTGTCAAAACGTAGGCTATGCATTTTGTAACCTTTTTGTGTGTGGACATTAGATCCAGTGTCCTTTTCAGTTCGTTTGGTGAGATGAAGATGAAGGTGCCCCCCAAATCTACCACACAACTTTGATCATTGTAAAACTAGCAATAAACGTCTATCAAATATATAAATATTAGCATTCAGTAGCCTAATAGCCTAAAAGTTTGATCAATGCATTAAATCTGTTCAGTTCTTTTAGAGAAATAGCATAAAGGTGGCCACCACACAGCCTTGGTAACATTTTAAGACTAAGCCATAAACATGTCAAAAACACATAGGCTAAATAAGAATCAATAACAACTTAAATGTGAAAAATTTGTTTAATACGGCAAGATAAGACACCCACTGTTTCAATAACACACTTGTAACACAATAAGCAATCAACTATTTCAATAAAATACTTATAACTTATATTTCAGCCGGCTGGTGAGACTATGAAAAGGATGACTGATACATGTTTTCAATAGAATTTTTATTACGTTTTCAATGTGTGTTTAAAACAAGAAAAGGAACAAATGCAAAAAAGACTGGGAGGAAGGTATGGTGACACTGCAACATAAAAAGGAGGTCTGACACTCATTTAGGTTTCCAAAAAATAAAAAGATTTCAGTTTCCAAAGTTTGAACAACAATTGTGTGTGAACTACACAAAAGACACAATGTGGAAGGGATGGCTAGCCCTCCGTGTACTCTGTACACCTATAAGAGGGACATGGTAAGGAGGATGCAACATTTGGCTGGAGTCGGGAGTGTTATGGGAGGTGTGGAAGATGCAGGATCAACACAACTCCGTTTGTGTAAGGGCCCCATCGTGTGGACCTCAAACATAAAAATGATCTTATCTGACCATTCCAGTCATATATCGCACGCCCTTCTTGTCCTCTGCATCCTTGGTCCTGGATTTTATGACTCACTATTACATTTCATGTAGTTCATGTAGAGTCGGGATTTTCACCCGCTGTTTATTGCAAGACAAGGCAGCCGCTTTCATTCATTCAAAACGTGTGCTATGCTGCAATGGAAACCTTATTGCGTAGCCAAGTAGCCTAAATTGAGTTTGAATTGCATGATTTGCTTTATTAAATTTGTAGGCTGGAATGCCACCAATCGCGGCAACAATTGTGTTTAAATATAGTAGCCTAGGCCTACTGCTTCGGCCTCTGGCAAGTTTAGAAGGGGGCAGCAAGCGACTGAGCTTGAGAGCGACGTGTTGGAGACCCATGGTGTAGGACAACGACTTTTCATTGACAACAAGGTATTAAACCAACCAACAATATAAAATATAAAGAAGAGCTCTTATTTCATTGAATTAAATCGAAACAATGTCTTCTATTGCTTGTGCACTGATAGCCCTACTGGTAGGCAATTATGCATCGCAGCAGACTGGTTTAGAAATAATTTAATAGCCAGAAATATGCCTGACCTGCCCTAATAAAGAAATATTTGGTTAACTGCGAGTGAATCCCGTTTGCAGCCCGTGGAAGAAAGCATGGGACAAATTAAACATTCTGGTTTTCTCTGAGTGCAAGCGATGATAGACAGACATCATTTGGACAAAATATAGAGCATATTAACCTCCGTTGCTCAGCCAAATGCCTTCCTGTTCGTCCTGTTATCCGCGGGTTACAGGCGATAAAAACGATTTTGATGGTCACAAGTTTACTTCATTAGCAGTTTATTTTTTTGATTATTAAAGAGTGTTTTTCATTTAAAGGTTTGACTTCATGCTTATTCAGTAGAGCATTTAGTGCTCTCCCCAATCCCCAGACGTTCACATTACATGTTTGTTTGTAATGGATGCAACCGCGAGATGGGCTACGCGTTTGACGGCAATGAGTTGTTAACAGACATGAACCAAGACATATAGCCCAGCAGCAATCTAGGGACTGTTCATTATTTATTGAAGGGGCCATCGGAGGAATTTTGAGTGCTTCAGTCAAAAGTTGCATGACCCTCCCTTGCCTGCTAGAAATTGTTGAATGACCGTCCGACAGAATTGTTAAAAAAGACATGACCCTCCCCTGCCAATTGTCGCTGTCTTCAGCCTGCGCTGCTTTGCGCCACAGCCACACACTGTGATAATGTTCTTAAATCAATCTTTCCCGTGAGCTTGCATGCTACCAGTCCTTCTTTTTCAAATGTGTTGCACCTGTTTGCACAATTTCACAAATAATCATATGTGATTAATAATATGACAAATAATCCTAGGGTTGTGCACGGGGACCGAAACAATGCATGCCAACTTTTTCCGTGTTTATCACGTATTTGAACTTTCACCCGCTGTCTTGCCGTTTTAATGTTTTCCCGTAGAATATCCCATATTTTAATACGCTCATAACAGCCCTGCCATCGGGCCTGTCTCTGTGTTGCCCTGTTGCTACCCCCTTGCCCTTCCAACGAAACAGATGTCTTCAAATCTTTGTTTTCCTTGCTTGAAGGCGAACTTAGAGTGATGTTAACAGGGCTCTACAGTGCGCCCATTTCACTCGCACATGCGAGTAAAAATGATGGCGTACGTGTGCAAAAAAATATTCAGGCGCACTGGTGCGAATGACTTCTAACCATGTCAATGTTTGTCTACAAAATACACCGCAACATCAAGAAACATTACTGGTGCAACCCATAGAATCACGCGTTTGATGCAGCATAAAACTACACCTCCCATCAGCGTTAGCAGTTTGGATTTTGACTCGGCTAGTAGTGGCTTCTATCAAATCCAAGAGCACGCAGAAAAAGTGGAAAGTTAGACTAGCCAGCCAAGATGCAAAGATTGAAGAAATTAGTTCTTCTATCCACCGAATTCATCGGATATCGGAGGAACAGGATGAGATTCTGAGAATGCAGTGAGAAGGAAAGGTAACCTAACATGCCTTTTAGCCCAGTTGACATATTGCAAAATATAGCTGTAGCGAACAGGCACAAAAGTAGCTTCCCGTAATACTCCCATTTTATTCAAAGGTAGAACGCTACTGACAACTATAGGCTTCCACGCATGCTTGTTTGTTTACACCGAATGTTAACAAAATGTAGGAAAAGACTGAAAATAAAGTAGGCACTGATCTTTAAAATCGTATTTCCTGTAGCCTAAATGTTGTCAGTCATTCTTAATATTCGCAATTGGTGCACTGGCATGTTAAGTGTTAGCTGCAATGTAATGTTAGATTATGTTTAAGTTAAGTACAGAACTGACTGTGCGCCCACATTTTTGTCTGTGCTCCTAAATTTTTTGGAACATAACACATTTGACAAAGGACAGATGTATGTTGCTAGTGACAAAATATTAACTTTCAGTGGATGTCTTTGTCATGGGGAAGTGTTTTCCCCATGCATTTATTCTAGGCTACTGTCAGTGACTGCCGTGAGAGAAGCGGGTTCTGTGTTTCGTTCGTGCCAGTGACTGACGCGAGAGAAGCGGGGTCTGTTTGTGTTGCGTTGCGTTCATTTATTTTCATTGGGCGTGCCGTGCCGTGCCGTCCACAGCTCTTCAGTTCTGACAAAGCCGAAATTACTCCTTTTGAAACAATGAGTGCAGGAAGCGCGTTTGTATGGTTATATTGCTTGACCGGGGGTCCCAAGCAGCTTTCAGCCATAAGGCTACTTTGAGAACATTTCAATTCACCCGACACTTATATTCAAAATGTTGAAAACTATTTCGGCATAGCCTATAAAGCAGTTTAATTAAATGGAATGTTAGTTGTAAACAAACGAGCTACTTGGTGAGGCTTGGCCTCACAGATCTTCGCCTTAGATGGCAGGAAAAATCTTCACAATATAGGCCTATTAACTGACCACCCGATTCACGTTCGCTGGGGGGAAGGGGGGCCATCAGACATTTGTGCCCAGTTAATCCGGCCCTTTCCCCAACAAATCACACCTTCCCACCTCTGTGACCGCTTAAAAGAAGTCAAGAGGACTTCTAACTCACAGACCTATTCACAAACCTGGGGCATTTTGCTGTGTTTTGAAATCCTACAGGAGCTTCCAATCGTGAGGAAGCAATTTTGCATTGTAGGCATAACTAACATGCAATAACGCCACCAACAACAACCAAAACTAGGCTAATCATTGTCAACATGTAAATTAAATGTAACATTATTGTGAATCAAATTAAAATGTTCTTTTTTGAAAACATAGTCATAGTAACAGAATAATTTAATAATGTTACAAAGATACTACATCAATCCGTATGTTTCATTAGGCTATTTCTTTTGCCTTACTCTTGATTCATTTAGGCTAGGCCTTTTTATTCAGGGGCCGTATTCACAAAGAATTTTAAGGCTAAAAGTAGCTCCTAACTGGCGAATTTAGGAGCAACTCCTAAAAATAATATGCGTGTCAACTTTAGGACTCCTAATTTTTTTCACAAAAAGTAATTCACAAAGCATTTTAGACCTAAAAGTAGCACCTAAGTCTGGGACAGCTTAAAATAATTCGAGAGGACTCCTAACTCACTAAGATCTATTCATAAACAGCTTTTTGTGGCATTTTACCTTGCGATGTTTTGAAATGCGGAGCCTATGCGGCAACAGGAGCTTCCAATCGCGAGGGAACAATTTTGCATTCATAAAAGGGATGCAATAACGCCACCAACAACAACCAAAACTACTCATTGTTAACATGTAAATTAAATGTAACGTTTCATTGTGAATCAAATTAAAATGTTCTCCTCTTTGCACACGTAGTCTAGGCATATGGTGACAGATTAATTTAATAATGTTGCAAAGGTACTGCAGCAATCCATAGACCTATGTTTCATTAGGCTACTAGGCTATTTCTATTTGTTTTGCCTTACTCTTTATTCATTTAGGTTAGGCCTTTTTAATCAGTTATTAATCATCTTCCGTCCTTCGCACTACTTGTGTAGCGCACGCATTCTCCGACCTGTCACCTGTCACTCATCATCGGAAGGGAGGTGTTTGGAATCATTCCCGCGTTACAATCGTCAGCCAATCAAGGTGGTCGCTTCAGTCAAGCTCGTGTACGAGTAAAGACGTTATCCATAGTAACGAAGACTCACTCCTAGTTTAGGAGTTGTCTGAAAGGCTTTGTGAATAACTTTTAAGAGAAAACTCCAAGCTAAAATCTTTTAGTGCGATTTAGGAGTAGCCTACTCCTAGTGGTAAGATAAAAGCCTTTGTAAATAGCCTACGGCCCCAGTTATTCATTATCCGTCCTTCCGACCATTCTGAGACCTGTCACCTGTCACTCATCATCGTAAGGGAGGTGTTTGGAATCATACCCGTGTTACAATCATCAGCCAATCAAGGTGGTCACACTTGCCCATTTACACAAATTAATGGTTGAATATTACTGATGATCATTTTTGTTTAAGAACATGCAGTGTGCGTAGGGCACCAAAAACATCTTGCTCGTAAAAAAGCATCATACCGCACATTGTGGCGGGTCTGTTATTTACTGTAGGCTGCGCAAACCACAGGCCTTTATTTTGGGCAAGCCTGCATTCGAGGCCTTCTGTTGAAGAATTTTATATAAAGCCTGCGCTAACAGTAATCCTCCTGCCCCTGATACCACAGCTGTGGATAGTGTGGAATGTTCAAGTAATAATACAATCCAATGTGTGTCTCAATTGTCCCCCGCTGACCACCTCACTATATTTTGCAACGAACTTACATGACACAATGCCATAAAATATGCCAGTTTTAGGACACAGAATAATGTTTGTAATGATACCAGTTAGACCTACGTTTAACAGTAACAAGTGTAATGAGCTATTCATTGTCGAAGGTGCATGGTGAAGTGAAATTCTTACTTTGGAAAACAAACATTTGCCGAAATCATCAGAATATTGCAACAGATTCTGTCTGTTCTGGACTGCAGGTAACTTGTTAAGCTAGTGGTTCTCAAACTTTTATTTCATTCCCCACTTTGATCAAGGGGCATGACTGATGATCGTGGAGATAACGTGTTATCCCGAGGCCTTTGCAAGTCCGACGGTAGTCTACCCTATTAAAAATAAGTTTTCGATGTCCCAAACGGAGAGCCATACTTTTTGTTTTTAACGATCTCTATGCTACTCACAAAAATGTAGGCATGGGGACATGATGAAGTAGGCTATCCAACTGTTGTGTGTTAAATTATTGTGATTACGAGCCAGTGGTTTTCAAACATTATGCGTGACTCGGACATCTAACTAAATGCAACAGGCTCATATCGTCCTCGCATTCGCAAAATGAGGACCAGTGTTTTGTCAAATTGCAAATAGCTATTCGTTTTAACAATTTTTTATGATGGTATGAAGTGCTTTTTGTATAGGCTACTACCTTAATCTTGGAATATGGGGAGGGAAGTGGCGCGTCTGCAGTCAGGCAAATATGAATGTAATTCTGCGGCATAAAGCAGATGTATTTGTTTATTGTACAGAAAAATAAAAATGACATGTCAAACAGTCAATTGACTACATTGCATTCAAGAAGTAGGGCAAATTAAGACACTGTTTTGATTTGCGTTGTTGCATTACCCCCAACACTGACAATAATGTAGACAGCAAATTAAGATATTTTTTCGCTTTGTGGAGCGGCACCGGTAGGCTATCAAAAGCAGATTTCGATTTTCGCTACCACCATGTAGTCAAGCCTTAAGCCATACCCAAGTAGCCTTAATCGAAGTAATGTTTAATTATGCATGATTTATTTTGTTATTGAATTCGTAGGCTGGGATTCCTCTCGGTAACAATTATGTTTAAAGGTAGCCTCCTGCTTTTTCAGAAGGGGCGGCAGTCAGGCTACTTACAGAGCGATGTACAGTGGCAGAGCGACGCACAGTGGCTGAAAGTGTGGTACTAAAGCTTCATGCAGCTTCACACCTCGTAATGCGCGACTGAAGTGGCCATTTGAAAGCGATGTCCACTGTATAGCGTCAAATATTGTCCCCGGGTGGTATAATGTTTAATTGCTGCCACACAGTAAAATTCATTTAATTGCTTCAGGCGCACTATAACGCAACCTGCATTAGTTTAGTCGACAACAAATTAATGTGATCACCGAAATTCTTAATGATCAACTATCGATCGTCGATTAATTATGCCCATCCCTAACCAGGAAGTTGCACTTCATGTTTCCTGCTGCTGACCAACTTTATGGAGATGCAGATTTTATTTTCCAACAGCACTGCACACAGTGCCAAAGCTACCAGTACCTGGTTTAAGGACCATGGTATCCCTGTTCTTAATTGGCCAGCAAACTCACCCGACCTTAACCCCATAGAAAATCTATGGGGTATTGTGAAGAGGAAGATGCGATACGCCAGACCCAACAATGTAGAAGAGCTGAAGATCACTATCAGAGCAACCTGGGCTCTCATAACACCTGAGCAGTGCCACAGACTGATCGACTCCACGCCGCATTGCTGCAGTAATTCAGGCAAAAGGTAGCCTAGAAATCTAGACGCACCCCTAGTCTAGCAACTCTCCGTTGGCTTGTGAGCTCCAGAAATCGAAACTCAATCAGGCCAATGAAATCGTGTATAGAGTCGTTAGGTGGGCTTAACATAATGATTGATGGCAGAGTTGCAACGGTTTGGCTTGAATTCCCTGCTACTTGAAAACAAATAAGATGGATGTTGCTGTTAGCGAACAGTGTGACACGAGTTAAGCTTTTATTAAGTTGGCAAACGTTTGAACTAGCCAACTAGCTCTGCTGATGGGAAACGCGTGGGACTCCTGCCCCTCGGACTGAGCACTGCGAATGGTGAGTGCCCAGACCCTACATTTTAATGTGGGTCTGGCTCGTCGGGCTAGGCAAAAGGAGCCCCACCTAAGTATTGAGTCCTGTACATGCTCATACTTTTCATGTTCATACTTTTCAGTTGGCCAACATTTCTAAAAATCCTTTTTTGTATTGGTCTTCAGTAATCTAATTTTCTGAGATACTCAATTTGGGATTTTCATTAGTTGTCAGTTATAATCATCAAAATTAAAAGAAAAAAGGCACACTGTTCCATAACTTGTTAATCTTGTAGACTATTTAGATTGTACTGTATGTCAGGTGTTCTGATATAGACTGACTACACAAAATATGGAATAATTGCACAAAAGTTAGCATTTACTTTGTTGTTTCAATGAGTGTGTATAAGAGACCATACAGCTGCACAATTAATATTGGATAATACAACATGAAGATTAAATTTCTATGGATTCCTGTGAATATTTCCATACCCAATATGCTGCATCTACTTATTGCGGATTGAGGAGTGAGAAATAAACAATAATATTATACCATGTTATGGTCCTTATGGGATTACTGAAGCAAAACATGTAAGATGCCTAAGCATGTTACACAGTACTGTATGTTAAATGCAAATTAATAAAATAACAATAAACCATGATGCCTAGACTATGTAATGTTTTATTATCCGTTTTGTGGCCATCTTGGATTTTCCCTTTAAAAATGATGTTGGTGAACCAGAAATTTAGGGCACCCCCTCTGAAATTATGACTTTGGTGCTACCTACTGTGTAATAATTTTGCCCTTTTTTGTGGATAATACAGTGACATTAATTTTTGGACTTATTTGCTGTTAATGAAAGATATGTTGACTTTAATCCAGAGCGATGACTCGGACGTTTGGGATGACACAGCACTTATAAAGGCTTATGACAAAGCGGTGGCGTCTTTTAAGGTGAGTAATTGAGTAACAAAGTGTTTCATTATTCCCGGTACATTGTACCTATTAACACTACAAAAACTGTTCTTAATCTTACATTAAGATCAATAAATCTAATTGGTATTGTTTTCAGTATAAATGACTTACCTAGCACTTACTCGTAAAGTCATTTGTCTCGAGACATCTTAAAATAAGTCAAACTCTTATGACATCATCATTTAAACAAGCAAATTTGTCCTAAAATCAAGCAAATTTGGCTGCCAGTGCAACGAGCCTATTTGTCTTGATAAGACTCCTTAAAATAAGTAAAATTCGTCTTAAATTAAGTCAAAATGATCTTTGTGATTTCATTTCATGTAACAGTATGCTATTTACGGACAAAACAAGTTAAAGTGACTGGGTGGTAAGTCAAACCAAGGAACCCAACAAATCATAACATATTTACCAAAAAACATGGTTTTATTCTGAATATGTCTAATGCCATCAGGAAAATATATTCAATTCTGAAAATAACAAAAATTTTATAAGAATATACTGTACCATTTACGTGGTGATATTTTAGATGTAAATATCATGTCAGTCAATTCGGACACATGGAAATGGCCATGCACTTGTGAAAATGGTTAAAAAAATAGTCTCATACTCTTTTTCTTGTACATCATGTTAACAATAACCCTTGAATAACAGCTTTAGGCTTTAGAAACACTTTTTTCTAGTTTGTGCCTTATGCATTTCATCAAATGTTGTGGACGCTGATGGCACCCGTTTTATAATGCTCCTTATTATCTTATCTATATTAATGATTTGTCAAATGTTTCTTTCTCCAATTATGTTTGCAGATGACAAAACCCTAATTCTCTGTCAATTTTTAAATCACTGAATAAAGAACCTAATGATGGTCCAGCTGCCTATGGTACATGGATTAGATTAATCAAATTATCAATAATTATCTATCTAATATTAAAACAATCTAATCTTTTATCATTTTTAGTGGCAAAAAAGTCTACCCAAAAAACGGTTTTTGGGAGTTGGAGAGAAAAAAATTATTGTGTTAGTGAAAAGTGAATAAATCAATTGGTATACGGTAATAAGGAGGCTAAGTAATCTTGTCACCACAAATTGCCTCCTTACTCATTATTACAGTTTGATTCATCCCCATCTTTATACTATAATATAGTTTGGGGAGGAAATACCTTCCCTTCTACTCTTCACAAAATTCTGGTACTCCAGAAACACTTTGTAAAAGTTGCAACCCGATCAGAGTCATACGGTGCATCTATTGTCGTTTTAAAAACTGCAGGTTCTTACTGTGTATGACATCAATATTTTTCAAATATGTGTTTTTATTTATAAAATACATCCAAACAAATGGAACATTCCTGAGTAGTTTAAGAGCAATTTTATTTACAGATGGGGAAAATCACTCGGTAACAGAGTTATACTCCCACTAGATGTTTTGGTGCCACTCAGCAATTATTGAACTAAAATTTAAGAACAATATGTCAGTTTGTATGTACCTACATGTACTTAAATGGTAACACAAAATGGTCTGGTGTAATTAAATCTTTATATGATTTTAAAGCCAGAAAGTTAACTTTACTTTCTTACCATTGGTTTCTTACCAAAGTCAACATCAAACTCAACATATGCTTCTCAAAATATAACAATAAAAAAAATCATATTTGTTTCTATATTTGTGTCCTATAATATGACCAAAGATTTTGTGACAGTGACAAGTTTTGACATACTTCTAAGACATGTCATGGCAACAGAGTTACATGGCAACAGAGTTACATGGTAACGGAGTTATAAATGTTCCTATAGTTAAAACAAGATTGAATTGTGTAATTTTTTCCCAAAAATATAGGAAGTCTTCATTAGTAATAGTATGTTGTATCATAATGAAAGAGAAAAGCAACACAAAATAGATGTACCATAGCGGTACAAAATATGACTGGTGCTCAGTCCAGCACATTCTCTCCGTAAAAATAAATCATGCCTGTCAATTTGTCTCTATCCTCTACTCTTGCAACTCATGCTATGTGTATGTAAGTAGTAGTAGTAATAATAATAATAATAATAATAAGTGTATAGCACCTTTAAAGGAGAATTCCGGTGTGATATTGACCTAAAGTGTATTGAAACATGATACCGAGTGTGAACGTATGTCTCATAGCCCATCTCGGCTTGTCCCCCTGCACGCCAAAATCTGGCTAGTTAGCCGATGCTACCAACAGCTTTTTCAATAGTGGTGCTTGACATCGGGCTAGTCATGCAAATAAATCACTGTTTTACACCCATTTTACGAGGCTCAATGTATCTCCACACTTCATTGGTAGACTTCGAGGGCCCTGACATTTAAAACGAGACATTGAGAACTTTGAAAAGCACTGGTAGTTTACTTACAAGACGATTTATACAGACAGTATCTTCACGAAGTTTAGCGTTTGCAGCCATCTTGAATTTAGTCGATATAAGTCGAGCAAACAGTAAGAATGAACAGGTATGATAGCGATCAGATTCCAAAAATAATTCAGTGGAAATGCATGGATTCCAGTTTCTTCCAGTAGCAGCAACTGGAATCCATGCATTTCCACTGAATTCATCTGCTTCTGGCTGGCTGCTGAAGTGTGATTTTAACGCATTGTGTTTTGTTTATTATTATTATTATTATTATTATTATGTGTACCTGTCTGCTTCCATCATCAGCATGCATTAAAAGGAGAGGAGAACCCGGAATCCAAACAACAACCTGGGAAGAAACGGAAAAACAATGTTAAGAACAGTAGCAGAAAAAGGAGCACAGCTTCCTCTATCAAAGAGGTACAGTATAGTTGTCATATTAGTGTTGAACTCAACATTACAAAATTCTTAAATGAACAGATGTTGCATTGAGACTGTTATGCTGTGTTAAAAAGTAAAAGTTTTATTTTCTTGTAGTGGAAAGTTGGTGACTCTTGCTGTGCTCTCTGGACTGAGGATCGAAACTTGTATCCAGCCAGAATTACCTCCATTGATCACAAGAGAGGCACTTGCATTGTTGTCTACACAAGTTATGGAAACAAGGAGGAGCAGTACCTCAAAGATCTTCTGTATGCAAACACTGAAAAAGACGATATACCCCAGAGAGTAAGGTTTTTTTCTTACTTTTTTAACTATACATTTCTCCTGTTTATTACATGGCTCTTCAGAGTGCTTCCGAAAGTTCCATTCACATGAATGGGCCTTCCCAACTTTCAGAGGCCTTTTAAATCTATATTTTGATCTATATTACCGCTGCAAAGTATATAATGACTGCTGTCAATAGCAACAGGTTGTGAATTAGTTGGAGCCGATGGAGTAGCTTATTAGGGATTCCGGACAAGATGGAATTACAGTAGTCAAGGCGGGATGTCACATACACATTTACAAGGACTTCTACACTGCTGGGTGAGCGCTGGGCGAAGCCGTGCAATGTTCCTTAGATGGAAAAAGGCACTTCGATAACATACTGTTTGTGTGTGCACTAAATGAAAGTGTATTGTCCAATATGACACCAAGGCTCTTGACCTGGTTGGAGCAAGGGATGGTGCTGCCATCTACACAAAGGGTGAAAGGTTCCATCTTAGCAAGAGCTGATTTGGAGCCAACCACTAGCAGCTCAGTCTTACTACTGTTTAGCTTCAGGTAGTTTTGTGTCATCCACAAGTTTATGTCAGGGAGGGAGGCAGTAATTGCAGTAGGGCTGAAACGATTCATCGAGTTACTCGAATAACTCGATTAAAAAAAATTACTTGAGGCAAAAACCCTGCCTCGAAGCCTTGTTAAATTCCTATGACGCGCACTATACGCGCAGGGATCTGATTGTTCCACATGGACCGTTGTTCAGGAAGCACACCACTAGCGCGTGAATCGTGATGCATTCTGAATTTAGCTGACGCGATTGCGGAGTCAAGATGTCCATAAATGGTAGAGAATGTCTAAAGTTTTCAAGTAAAGTTTTGGGATCATTACATACTCAAAAAGGAAAAGAACAAGCATCTGAACCGAAAACATCCACTCCATGCTGTTTCACCAAGCGTCAATAAAGTAGGCTATCTTCTATCTATCTAGCCTATCTATCTATCTACATACAGTAGCCTATAGCCTACATTGATGTTGGCTGATTTTAATCACATACTGTATTTGTAGCGATGTTGTGATATAATGTTTAGCTTCGATGTTTTTAAGTAGTTAACTTATTCAGGTTCAATTGCAAGACAGTATGCCTAAAAAAGAACCCCTTCTTATACACATCAAACTCAAAGTCAAAGTCAGCTTTATTGTCAATTTCTTCACATGTTCCAGACATACAAAGAGATCGAAATTACGTTTCTCACTATCCCACGGTGAAGACAAGACATATTTTACCAATTTTAAGTCCACAGACAAACATAACATTCAAGTAAACAAAAAAGTAAGTAAATAAGAGGGCACATATAATAATGAAAAAATAAGAGCAGCAAAATTTTGTTGAAATTGTGCATAGACAGTCAATAAAAAACTAGTGCAAAGTCAGGCCAATAAGAGGCTTGGGTAGTTCTGTTTGACCTGAGTAATAAAGAAAGTGGCATAGTGGTGCAAGTTATGTAAGAGCAGCAGAAGTGTTGTGTTTTCAGGACAACAACACCAAGTTGTAAAACATGCATGCACCCTCATCTTCCCTCACGCACCGCACGCGTGCACACACACACACACACACACACACACACAGGTTGATAGGTTACCATAGCAAATAGGCTCACCCCAGAAATATTTTTTTAGTAGGCCTAGCCTAATGGTAAAATTATTTGTTAGTAGCCTAATGGTAGGCTATTTTTTAGTAATGGTAAAATTATTTGTTAGTAGCCTAATGCCAAATGCTGCAGGTGTAGAAATCTACATAAAACAGATATTTACTTTGATGTCAGGTCTAGATTACAGCATGAAACTTGATACATGATATTAATACATTATATTGCTTTCCCTCTTCTCCCTCCCAGCACTTCACAACATAGTATGGACAGCTTTGTTCGCTCAGCTAAGTTATTCACAAGAGGTTGCAATTTTACAGAGAGCATTTTGAACATTATTTAATTGTTGGCACTGGCACTTATAAACACTAAATGGGTAAATTGCAATAAATGGGCTTAGTTTTGGAGCCAAATGTTGGAGTTAGAATAAATACCTCTGTGCCAATTGCTTGATCATTTTACAGCAATGTCATTTTCGTTATGCATTATTTGTTTTGGTTTAAAAAAAAAAATTTTTGGTTTTGTGTCAGTTTTGGTTTTGTGAAGTGTGTCAACAACATCCTCACATGGCCATCGGACCAAAGACAGATCCCCTGTTGGGTGCCATTCCAACATATCATTTGTTGTGTCAGTGGGCCAGACATCTATGGACGCAGTGCTCGCCAATACAAACTTGATCAAAAGGACCATGACACAATGATGCCACTGCTTACACAATTTCTTGGATAATAGTTAAAGACACTATTCAATTCAATTTTAAATTCAATTTTATTTGGAGAGTGACAGCGGCAAGGAAAAACTCTTACACTATGTAACATTCTTGTTATTTACTTCTTTAAAAGTTTGATGGCGGGTCTCTTTCATGGGGGATAAGGGGTTAATCCAATAGGTTGAATTGGAGCTTTGCTACCAACGTTATCAAGTGGTTTCAGTTTCTCTCGCGCATTGAATGAACGCTCACCACCATTTAATTGTATGCCTCTATGTTTGATGACACCAAATTAGCAAGTATTTCCTACTGATTGTAGAAACATTTGTTTTCTTTTTTCTGTCGGTCCGCGGTTCCTTGATCAATTGCGCAGCAAATTATCAGATGAAGCCCCGGGAATAATTTCACTCCGCGGCTCTGGACCAGCAGTGTCCACATTACGGCCGGTGCTGGTCCGTGCGGCCGTAACGTGGACAGGAGTTGAGGACTTTGCAAATGAGCCTAACATCAGCATGTTCAAAGCAAGTAGGCTACAGGCACTTTGCGTGTCTTACTTACCACATAGGTTACCTCACTTTATCAGTTGGCTTGAACTCTTAAAAAAAAATATGCCTCGTGACTTATTGACCATGGGAAATTACGCGCACCTTGATTGTTGATATCACGGGCGGCGGCATGTTCGTTGTAACGTTTTTTTGGGATGAATTAATTACAGTAATGACACGCCGTTGCGTTGTCAACGTGAGACACTCTTCACTTCATTTATTTCAATTTCCACAATACTATATTAGTCAGAGTCTGGACTAGCGTAACCTACTAGCTTAGCTCCCCCACTTAGCTCTACCTAATAATGAATTGGGCTGAAAGCAGGCAGGCAGGCTGGCGTTAACAGTTTGCGTGCAGTGCATAGGGTGTAAAACATGACTGCCAAAGTCTTAGTAGCTTGTTTAACATCCAAAGACAGTCATTGTACTTTTCAAGAGTTAATAACATAGAGTTAATTAATATAACATTACAGTGAGCCGTTTGAGAACAAAATAAATAGGCGGTCAATAGTAAAACGACTCTTCAACTAAAAAAAAATTGCCGTCGACTAATTTTCATGGTCGATTAGGTCGACTAATCGCGGGAGCACTATCGCCAATCAGCTCCAAAATATCGGGATATCAGTTTTGGTCCATATCGCCCAGCCCTACTCCGTGCCTCCACATGCCCAAAATGCTTGATTGCCTTGCATTCTCCACATTTTTAGCTAAATTTTCATGTATCACATCATCATTTATTTTCAGTGAATCTTTTGTAAATTGGCCGCCTTATCGCCCAGCTCACCTCATTTTACTCCTTCATCCATATTCGACTTTCCCGGTAGAATTCTCAATCTTTTTGGCCTCTATGGGTCCAGTTACATAGTCTATCTGTTCTTGGTCTTGGTTTTTGTGAAATAAATTTCTAAATAAATGCGAGTTATAGTCCGGTGCGACTTATGTTTTTTTCCCTCTTCATGACTAATTTTTTGACTGATGTGACTTATACTCCGGAGCGACTTATAGTCCGGAAAATACGGTAACGTAATTTTGCTCTCAATCAAAAGTTTGAAGTTCTTAACTACCGTAAATAGACCCTAGATTGTTTTTACTCCGGAGTTACACTTTCAGCTCCAGACCGTAGGCATATCGTTAGGTCAATTTAGATAGTTGGATAGGATGGTCCAGAGTTCACACAAATGGAGTGTGTCTTAAAGGAGCCACACCACTTTTATGACAAGACACTATGGCAGTCGTGACATACTGGTTAGGGCTTCGGGCTTGGAACCGAAAGTTGCCGGTTCGATCCCCGACCAGTAGGAACAGCTGAAGTGCCCTTGACCAAGGCACCTAACCCCTCACTGCTCCCCGAGCGCCGCTGTAGCAAGGCAGCTCACTGCTCCGGGTTAGTGTGTGCTTCACCTCACTGTCTTCACTGTGTGCTCTGTGTGTTCACTAATTCACAGATGGGATAAATGCAGAGACCAAATTCCTTGTATACGCAAGTACACTTGGCCTAGAAACCTGATTTTCATCACATTTACATATGAATGCTTTTCTGTTGACCTTTAGTTTTGTTGCTACTGTTCATAGAGGACCGGCCAATTATGAGTTCTGTCCAACATTGCTGATAAGTTTATAAAATAATTAAGCACATTTTAATCATATCAATAATACTGATAATTGTGATAATTTTGGTTACTATTATGATCTCAAATTTTCATACATCTCTAGTGGCTGGTAAAATATGTGGCCTCTACGGGGAATTGCGGTTAGCAAAAATGCGTTTTGCCATTTTGGACGTTCTGTTAAGTAAATGCACGTAACTTTTGACCTGTATGCCCGTTTTTAAAAAAATGAGGTACTGTTGGAACCCTTGAATCAAGCCAAGTTCATATTCCTATTCTTATTCCACTGTCTGCTGTCATTGGTGAACTGCACCTGAGCAAGCACATTTTGCAGTTCTTCTGAAATGGGTTCTTGTTAATAAGTGCTCTCTAATAACAAATAAGGAGCCAAAATGCTACTAATATATGTGAATAAGAAGCTAGATAATAGTGAGTATGTACCTTGATAAAAAGTGTTACCATTATTTTTTAATTGCATCTCAAATAGCCAAAAAATGTTTAATGATTAGAATGAACATTTAATGAATTGCTTTTCATGTTGCCATTGTTTTTGTTGTTGTTCTTGGCCTGACAATGCAGTGATTGCATTAAATTACACACTTTTGCACCATATTTCAAGGAGCACTACTCGATATGACAAGAATGTCATTAAGACACATATTATACTTTACATCATTTGTTTCTCTTCCATGTTGTCATTAGGGTGAAGGTAGACAGTCGAGTCACAGCATATCTCCTATGTGTGGTTATCCCCCGCTCACTCCTGCTGTTGCTGTTCCAGTAAGTGTTCTCTACAGTAATCCTATACATTGTTTTGTTTGATTCCTAATGTATGTTCAAACAGTTGTTCACTGTATGACAAGAGTTTATTGGTTTGTTACGGTCCTGGGGGGTATTCCAGAAAGCAGGTTTACTGGCTTAACTGGGTATGTTAACCCAGAGTTAGCGGTAAACCTGGGATTTCAGTTCCAGAACAATCAAATATGATCAGGCTATGTAAGTAACTATGGTAACATAGGCTCTGAACTTAACCTGATAGGGGGTAGGTTTTGTTCAGGTTATGTTCAATTATGTTCGGTTATTTCAGTGCATGTTCAACCAGGCCGCTATTTTTACACTTGTCACACAATGACGTTTCATTTTGAAGAAGGTCCGATTGACAAAGAAGCACAAAATCATGTAGGCCTAATATTTATCCGTGGAATTAGCCGTGAGAGGGCGATAAGACCACGACATCACATGATGGCCTTTCTTTTCCAAACAAGTTTTTAAAGAGCGCTATAGTTTTTCCGCTGAATCCTAAATTTGGCTACTTGAAAAGCATTCTCGACTCCATCCCTACATTAGGCTACGCATGGATTAGAATAGAATAAAATAAATCTTAGCTAGCCATAGTGGACATTTGCCTTTGGCTCACCAGACATCAGATGGACAAAAAACATCTCAGACACATTAACCCTTAGAACCCTAAGCTGTTTTTAGGGCATTTTCACTACCTTTATTCATAAGGATTTATTCTGGTCATTGTAAGTGCCACACACACATATTATGTATTGTTTTTTTCAGCAGAGTCTAGGCTATCCAGATCTGCCATCATTTCATGAATTAGTACTAGCATTGATTTTATTTTGATTTTTAAAGAATTAAAGTATAAAAAGCATATTATACAAATTCTTATACAATTCTCACCACAGCAAGCTCATAGCTCTACATGCATTTCATGTGTGTGTAGGGCAGACTGTCCTGAATTGGGCAATATAATTGCCATGTTGGAGGGATACTCTGGGGCTAAGCAATTTACAGAAATATGTGGTGTGTGATTTACGGAAATAAATGCCATTTTTTATTTAGTGATGAAAAATGACCTTTCTGCGCTCCATATCTGTGACACGAACTGATCTGACCTGACTTGACCCGAGGTTGCGTGTTAGCCTACGTGCCTATGGTGTATATGCACTCATAATGATTCTCAACTTTTTACTGCATTGCCATGAACAAAGTAAAGGCAAAAAAGGTGTTTCTTTGTTGAACAAATTGGGATGCAATGTGAGCCTTGAATTGGATGCCATGCAGGAATTTGCTAGGATCTCAAAACCGGATTATGAACATGCTTTGCCATAGAGAAACACACAATAGCGTTGGATTATAAACATGCTTTGCCACAAGAACAGACGTGGGATAAGTCCAACTATATGAAGTTATTTATTTTGTTGTCACTCCGTCTGTTTTCTAACCCAGAAGGATGTACTTGGTATCAAATGATCGCTCTGAGTCCTCTTTCATCTGACATGCGTGGCATATCTATCCGATCACGGGTCCGCGAGTAATTCAAACGAGAGTAATGGGTGTGCAGCGTTGGTTTGTGTACATGACGTTATTATTTTGCAGTCACTTCGTCTGCTTTTTTAAGCCAGAAGGATCGATAAACATGGTACCAATGGATAGCCCTGTTCCCCCTCTTTCATCTGATATGCTTGCCATATCGATGCGATCACGGGTTCGCGAGTAATTCAAACGAGAGTAATGGCTGTGCAGATGAACGCAGAGAAGTATAGACTGTAAATATGATGCAATTCAATTTCATGATTTTTGTTTTATTTTCATACTTGATCGTACAGAGTGTGTAGTCTCGATGGAAAGCCCCACTTCTGCTCTGTCATGCAATAAAGGTTTCATCTCGCTGCAATGAACAGTTCCGGAGCAATGTAACGGAGAAGAAAGGGTGTGTTTTTTGACGCACTTTGCGTCAATCGGGTTCTAAGGGTTAAGTCGGTCATCAATTACAACGCCCAAGTTACGTGCCGATCTAGTTGGGGGTCAGTGTTGAGTCAAGCTGGATGTTAATCTGTTGGGGAATAGCTGTTTTAGCTGGAAACACCAAAACAATTTAGACAAGATATCCTTTATAGTGCAACATAAAGAAACATTCTCCAGTGCTTGTTTAAATTGAACTTTTTTCCCCTTCTGGTCCTTATCTGAAATAGATTTTAAAAAAAAATCAATAATTATCGGTATCGGCCGATATGAAATACTTATATCGTCATACAGTTTTCAGCCATATCGCCCAGCCCTAGTTTAGACACATTGATTTTTGAGTGATGTTGAAGTTGATTGTATTCCTAGCTTTTCATAAATAATACATTTTATAGATGTATACCATTTTCATATTACACTAATCTTCAATAAATATACAGTATACTTACTTCCTGTATTACTGGTAAGGTGCATGTTTTTCTTTTATATATCATTGTTGTTGACTGTAGCATTTGCTTATATACAAATAAATGGTTTATTCTTATGGACCAAATAAATCTAAACCATTGTGTCTGACTTCATTATTAGTTTTATGCATACTTTTATGTTTTGGTGAGAAATAGAATGTGAATTCTGTCAACATTCTAAATCCGTTTCCTGCATTTTTTTACACTTATCACTTAATTTATCATAACTTTTGAAAGGTTAATGATATTCCAATTCAGTCTTTTTTGTTAAATAGCCCACAACTTGCTGAACATGTCATACACTCTATATTTTTCTCTATCGTATAGAAATATGATGAAAATTCATTTTATCTTTAATGAAATTCAATTTTAACGAATTTCGTATACATTTGGAGAGGATTTTCAAATACTGTTCATTACTATATCAACATTACCATATGTATTTTACATCATTTGATAGAACTGACCCTTCTGATTACAATGGTATGTATATCCCATTGATGGTATGTATTATACTCAAGAAATAAGGTTTTTTGTGTAAGGAGGTCATCCAGCACCAAAAATGGAATGTTCGGCACGGGCACGAAAGGGTTAATAGACACTGGTTCTACCATCACTCTAGTCCACCCCAGCTTGTTGGTGAACAATGCACTACAGCCCCCCAGTGTCCCTTTAACTACCGTCACCGGCGAGCGCGTGCCTATGGTCGTCCAGTTTGAGGCGGAGATCCAGGTGGCTGGACACTACTTTTTCATACGCGTCTGGGTTGCTGAACTTCCTGAGCACTGTATCCTTGGCATTGACTTCCTTTATGCTGCAGCGGCTGTCATTGACCTAGGGGCAGCATGCCTCAGACTTGGAGAGTCAAACACTGCGCCCATCTGTTTCAGCCCCTCACCCCTTCGGCCACTGTTAAACTGTGTTGGCGTGCTCCATGCGGCTGAGAATCCTGACCCGCCAGCACCTGAGACCATACCCACTACCCCAGACCTTCCTGTGCCGTTTTCAACAGCCTGCTCTAGGTCCGAGACTCCACTTCCCCTACGCCCCTTTCCTGCTGTAGTGGAACCTGAGCCTCCAGCACTGGTCACTGATGCACCAACACCGAGACACACCATCCATCAGTTGTGGGAGGACAACAGCGTAGGCCTTGATGAGTCACAAAAACAGATGCTATGGGCTGTGCTGGACCATCATCGTGCTGTTTTTGCTGCAACCCCCGGTGATGTTGGTAGGACCCCGTTGATTCAACACAGCATTGACACTGGTGATGCAACCCCTATCCGTCAACGTGCACGTCGCTTGCCCCATTCTCGACAGCTGGCTGCAGAGCAGTGTCTGGAGGATATGAAGGCTGCTGGAGTCATCGAGCCCTCTGACAGCCCCTGGGCTTCTCCGGTTGTATTGGTCCCAAAAAAAGATGGCAGCTGGCGGTTTTGTATCGACTTTCTCATCGTTGGACCTCCGGTCTGGTTACTGGCAGGTGCCCCTCGCTGCTCATGCCAGACCAAAGACAGCGTTCACTATGGGGACAGAGTTGTGCCAGTTTAAGACCATGCCATTTGGGCTTTGTAATGCTCCCGCAACATTCGAGCGACTGATGGAGCGTGTGCTGCAGGGAATTCCCAAAGAAAGGTGTCTTGTGTATTTTGATGACCTGCTCGTACATGGCAAGGACTTTGAGTCTGCGTTGCGTCATCTAGATGCAGTCATCACAAGAATAGCCCAAGCCGGCCTGAAGCTACACCCAGAGAAATGCAGTCTGATGCAACGCGCTGTCACCTTCCTTGGACACCACGTGACTGGTGAGGGGGTTGCTACCGAACACCGGAAGACTGAAGCTGTTCGTGACTGGCCAGCCCCCTGCAACCTACGACAGTTAAGGTCTTTCCTGGGTCTGGCTTCATACTACCACCGCTTCGTTCCAAGCTTTGCCACTGTGGCTGCCCCACTCCACCAGTTGTCTCGGAGAGAACAGAAATTTCATTTGGGGCCTGAGCAACAACGTGCCTTTTGATAATCTGAAGCTGGCTCTTTGTAGTGCACCAATCCTTGTGGCGCCAGACCCGAAGCTCCCTTTCATCCTGGACACGGACGCCAGCAATGTAGGCCTCGGGGCCGTCCTATCCCAGGTGACAGCAGATGGGGAGAGGGTCATTGAGTATTACATTCGGTCCTTCAACAGAGCTGAACGCAACTACTGTGTGACCCGGAGAGAACTGTTGGCTGTTGTCGAAGCTGTTCGTCATTTCAAGCATTACCTGTGTGGCCTTCCTTTCGTGGTCCGGACTGACCATGCCTCCCTGCGTTGGCTCCTCTCTTTCCGTGAGCCAGAGGGTCAGGTCGCCCGTTGGATAGAACAGCTACAGGAGTTTCAGTTTGAGATTCAGCACCGGAAGGGAGAAAACCACCAGAATGCTGATGGGCTGTCCAGGAGGAGCTGTTCAGCTGCATGTCCACAGTGCAGTCGTCTACCTGGCAGCGCTGAGGGCACGTCGCCTGACGTGTTAGAGGACGAACTGCTATCCATTCAGTGCCGAGCCATACTACCGGCCTCCAACATGTCCTGGGCCACTGAACAACGTAAAGATCCAGAGGGGGCCCTCTACCATTGACACCCCGGGGAAACCGTTACATCATCGTGGCTGTGGATTATTTCACCAAGTGGCCAGAGGTGTACGCTGTGTCCAATTAAGACGCGTGTACTAAAGCTGAGGTGCTCCTTGCAGGCATGTTTGCTCGGTTCGGAGTGCCTGCAGAACTCCATACGGATCAAGGGCGGAATTTTGAGTTCCGCACCTTTACAGATTTTTGTCAGCGGATGGGCATTCGGAAGACTCGAACCACTGCTCTCCACTCTCAAAGTAACTGCCTTGTCGAGAGGTACAACCGCACCCTTGCCGAACAGCTAGCCTTGTGTGTGCAGCAGGATCAGAGAGATTGGGACCTGCAGATTCCTCTGGTCCTCATGGCAAGTCACACTGCAGTCCAAGAGTCCACAGGTTGTACTCCAGCGCTATTGATGCTTGGTAGAGAGCTGCGGACCCCACCCTACCCCCTGATGCCCAGGGCTTGAGTATGCACACCAACTGCAGGACCGACTCCAGCTAGCTCATGACTTTGCGCGCCATCAAGCCATTCAAGCTGGAATTCGGCAGAAGAGAGCATATGACCACCGTAGTGCAGGACGTGACTTTACTGTGGGTGAGTTGGTCTGGGTGTATGGGCCAAAACGGCAAAAAGGACGGTCGCCCAAGCTCGACTCAGCGTGGGACGGGCCTGCGTACGTGGTAGACAGAGTTGGGGAGGTGACATATCGCATCCGTAAAAGACCTGGAGCGTGGTGTGTGGTCCTCCACCGTGATAGGCTGGCTCCGTACCAAGGGGATCGTAATCCCTTTGTCCGTGGAAGTCCGCGTCGTTCCCCTGGGGTGAACTGCCCTGAACCTGGAGGAGCTGGACATGCAGCGCCAGGGGATGGATGGGGAACCTCAGAGGAGGGCGAGGTCTATCATCCCGTTGCCTTGGTCCCTGGGAGTGTTTCAGGAACACCTGGAGGAGCTGAACACGCAGCGCCAGGTGTACCTGGAGGCAGCCAGGTGTACCTGGAGGCAACCAGGTGCAACCAGGCTTGGGATTGTGCTGGCCAAACCCTGCTTCGCCTGCGCTTGACGACCACAGGGGGGAGAGGGCCCATGGGCGCCGGCCCCAGTGGAGACCAGCAGGTGAGGGCCGTTCAGCAGCGGCATGCCCCTCCTCGCCTGTGCCTGACGACCAACTCAGGGAGGAGAGGGCCCACGGGCGTCAGCCCCAGCGGAGACCAGCAGGTGAGGGCCGTCCAGCGGCAGCATGCCCCTCCTCGCCTGTGCCTGACGACCACAGGGAGGAGAGGGCACACGGCCGTCGGCCCCAGCGGAGACCAGCACGTGAGGGCCGTCCAGCGGCAGCGTGCTCCTCCTCGCCTGTGCCTGACGACCACAGGGAGGAGAGGGCTCGTAGGCGCTCAGCTCACTGGCTCGCGGACGTGTCCAGAACCTTCTCATCCGAGTGTTGGGAGAGGGGATGGAGATCACGCCCCCACCGAAGACTGGCAGCACCGGACGACATTCCTGTGTCGCCCCTTGGTGCTGTACTTCCGGGTACATCACCGCAGCGGCTCCAGCAACATCAGCCTGCGTATAGCCTGAGGCCCAGGAGAGGACTTGGCCCTCATGATTTTTTTTTTTTTTTTTTTTTTTTTTTTTTACATTTTCATACTTGATCGTACAGACAAGCCCCACGGAAAGCCCCACTTCTGCTCTGTCATGCAATAAAGGTTTCATATCGATGAACAGTTCCGGAGCAATGTAACAGAACAAAGGGTGTGCACTTTGCGTCAATCGGGTTCTAAGGGTTAAAGATATAATTACAGTGCAGTAGGCTACAAAAAAGGGAAAACATATAGAAAATGAATAAATAAGTTTAAGACTACATAACAGCTCAGCCATGTATGTGCATGCATGTGTTGTCACTAGTTTGGTAAAGAATGCCGATGGCATGTGGGATAAAATAGTTTTTCAATAGGCTACACTTTTTGCATCTCTCCAAATTATGTGCATTGATGATCGCTCTTCGACTGCGAGTTTTTGTAACGTTAGTATTGGAGACGCAGAGCATATCGGCAAGCTGTCGGTCGGTGCGTAAAAGTTTGCCTTTATGCTAAAGCAGTTCCTGCGCAACTTCATTCGTTTTCCTGGACACAAACCCACGAGGATCATTAAAGTGTAGTTTCACCAACTGGCAGGTCAGCATCACTTATCAAATTTTCCAAATGTGCACCGAAATGTGTCCAATAGGCTACCCATGCCTTCCGACATTCTTCACCCTTCCGATGATGGAGGCGCAAAAGTTTAACTTGGCCCACAGCTGCAGAACCTGCGTTAAAATAGAAAATTACATTTGGGATTCTCAAAGAATTCTATGGCCCACTCAATCTGTGACAAGGTAGGCTAGTTTAACATAGCATCATTTAAAGCAGTCAATAGGCTACAATATGTGATGTCCACTGAATTATTTAATTGTGCTTTTGACATTAAATATTGGCTGTCCTAAACGTATGCATTTACACGGTCAGTTAGGCTATTCTCTGCCAAGCAAGGTCTCAGACACAGACGCTTAAGTGTTGCTCTTTTTTTGTTATTACAGTTCTCTCCTTCTAAGCCTCGACTAATCCGCCTCTGAAAAATACGGTGCTCTTCATTTCGCCGGTTTCACTCATGGTTTCGACTCTCAATAGATGATGCCTTTAAAAGTTTGCCGTGAACGCGCACAACTCTAGATTATCTAACACAGGATTGATTGAAGTAACTGGTAACCGGTGTTTTGGAACCGACAGCTCAGGTTTAGTCGCCACAGGTTCAGACAACCCAGAGGTTAAGTTTTATCTCAGTGTTTGTTAAACCTCCATTCTGGAATACCCCTCTGGACACTACTGGATATGTACCAGGTTTGCGGACCTGTCTAGAGCCCTCAGACCCTAGTGGTTTTTCACCTCTCTTTATTGGTCCAGTGTGGTTCTTCAGACATGACGACAATAATAATAATAATACATATTATTATTATTATTATTATTATTATTATTATTATTATTATTATTATTACTATTATTAGGGTCCTTGCAACTCCACTTAATAAAATTTGGCATGACTTGCGACTCGACTTGGACTTGAATACTATTCACTCGAGACTTGACTCAGACTTTGCCTCATTGACTTGTAATGACTTAACATGTCTCGAGTCAAAAACTACATTTCCTGATCGTGGACCAGACACTCAAGAGACGCATTCACTTCAGCGTCCAAAAAAAAATAAATAGCTGAGACAAGCGGGCAGAACCTGATACATCTGATACATTAGACATGCAATTGCGCCATGGAAGAGAAGCCTAGTCGAGAGTTGTCCGTCCAGTCTGCATGAGAAACTAAATAAATCACACTAATCACAGCCAAGATTGTCCTATTTTGCCACCCAACTAAGTGGGCTAGCCTATATCCTGATCTGATAATGTTCGTAGGCCCGTAGTAGACTATTTTTTTTCTCCCTGTGTTACTGTGGTCAATCTGGACCAGGAGCGTCAGAGCCAGTCAACTTGCCCTGGGCTACGTGAGCCAGTAGGCCTAGTCCTTTATCCAGCCACGGCTGAAAAAAACATAGCTACACAATCAACATAGGTATGTAAAAATGTAAGATATTTAAAATATGTGGCCTAGCACAGTGAAATGGAAGTGGACACCGCAAAATGAAAAATAACTGCCCCTATTTTTCTTTCAACTCTGCTGTTTTTGTAATGTAGTTTTGTAATGCAGATTAAACATTTTTTAAAATGTTGACATACTGTAACTGGCATCCAGATAGCTCATGCTCATACAGTATGCCTCGCTAGTCCAGGCGTGTCACCATCTTTAGGGTCACAGTGGTGCCTTCCGTGCTAATACAACCCCACCATTCACTCTCACTACTTCTCTGAGACAACACATGATGCTTTGAAGGTCTTTGAGATCATGCGTATATCGTAAAAGATTTCAAGAAAGAAACATATTTTAATCTGTATTGATAAACAAAATACTGTAAATTGATAGTCTAATAATGGCATTGTTAAGTGAAGAGTACATGATGACTTGTTAAGGACTTGAAAAAGATTGGGACTTGGACTTGGACTCGACTTGCCCTTCTGTCTTTACTTGGGACTTGACTTGGACTTGACTGCTAAGACTTGGGACTTACTTGTGACTTGCCAAACAGTGACTCGGTCCCACCTCTGTTTGAGATACTCATAGGTGGCACTATAATAAACATTTTTGCACTCCAGATCATATCTTAAGAACAGCTAGGCCTAGCCTCACAATTCTTGCAATTCTTGCATCAATTTAATTCTTACATTCAAATTCACATAAACTGTCAATGTTTCTCACAATTTTCAATTTTTGAAAGTAAAATTAACTAGTCAGCGGCCATTGATTTTCTTGAAGCTCATTCTTCCTCTGTAGTCTATGCTGACAAAAATTATTTCTTAAAAAAAGTGTTTTACTTTTTTAGGTTACACATCAATGAACATTACAAGTGTCCCAGAATGATTTGTAGCCCATGTTTCTTAATTTGATGTGCCCAACATCACAAAATCGAATTTGGGTAACACTCCATAATAAGGTGCCATAATAAATAGCAAACTAGTAATTACCTAACCCTTTGTTAATATTTGTTAATTGTTACTAAAATATCTATTTGGCACAAGTTAATAGTTTTTTTCATCATTAATTAAATATTAGTTCTTGGCATAAAATCTCTATGTTAATGTTTTAACAAATCTATTAAAAAGAGTTTGTCACCAAGAAATGTGAGTGCCTAAAAAAGAAAAAGCCACAGAGACAAACAAGAGCCCCACTCGAATCCATAGAAGACTACCTACCCATTTGAAATGGTGTCTGTCGACTTTCTCCAGTAACTAATATTGTATTAATATTTGTTAATAGTTAACTAAATGTCTTTTTGGCACTAATTAACAGTTATTTCTTACATCATTTAAATGTTTATTTACAAACTATATGTTAATAGAAAAGTTAATGACATTATTATTTAACTTTTTTTTTTTTAAACTGTGCTGAACCACTCCCCATAGGACCCTTACAATAAAGTTGGTTAAGCTTAATTAATATATTAGTAGTATATAGATATCAGCGTAGTGCCCCCTATAATAAAGTTGGTTAAGCTTAATTAATATATTAGTAATATATAACTATCAGTATGGGGGACCCTTATAATAAAGTTGGTTTAGCGTTATTAATATATTAGTAATATATAACTATTAGTCAGACAGTGAAGGGACTGAGACCAAAACTGGCTTATCACATTTATTCCTTTAGGAAAAGTTAAAACAAAACATGCCTTCATGTATTGGCATACATAAAACAGCATCTGCACAAGCAAAATAAAGAAGTAGTTGAATGGGGGGACATGCGACATGGAATGTTCAGGTGCACAAAACGACAGTTAATTAATATTCTGAGACTCACTAAACATTCACAGACGTAGACCACATAAACATAATGCTAAACTAAATGTACATTCATTTCCTGCTAGACTGAATTGCACTTTCCACGCACACTAAACTAAACTACACTGAATGCATGGAAAGTTGCTAGCGGAGTTTACAGCTAGTCACGTAAGACGCAGTGTGTATGAACTCGTGGTCATAATGAAAACATTAATAAACGTTCTCTAAGTTGCTAGAATTGCACCCAAATCCTAACAATACATGTAAAGTAATATACACTGCATGAAAAGTGTGATTTTCGTCCCCGTAAACGACCGGAGATCTCCCTAATTTTCGGTAGTTGACGACAATTTGCAACCTGCGCTTGTCGCCGTTTGTCTGTGCCACAAATTGTCGGAACCGAACAATGACGTATGTGGAGAGCTTGCAGAGTGCTTGCTAATGGCCCTAATTAGCATATGAATGCAGCGAAACCGCGGCTGGCCAGGCCTGGCTTGAATATCCTTACTCAGTATTGGATGAAACCATATAACAAATCAACCCTTACAAACAAATAAAGGACTCAGTCAGCTGGCTTACCGATGCCGAAGTTACTCCAGGACGTGAAAGTAATCCACAAAAAGGTTGCGTGTATCACGATAGTCCATATAATCCAAAAGAAACAAACTTCCTGTAGCTTCTGTTAGACCCAAACAATAGTTTTCTCTAACAGCGATTTTCTACGCGAAATTCATCCAGAGCGGCCTGCAGGCCTGCGTTCACCCTCACGGATTACAATAGTAGCCTCTCCACGGCCTCCTATGTTCATTCATAAAACGACGACGTCATTTGCCCACGTGACCATTCACATTTTACAAACACGCACATTCGGCAAACCATTGACTATTGACACAAGCCACAAACAATGCAAAAATTAAAAGATAAAATAAAAAATATGTTTTTTAACATTCAAACGACCCCAATCTACATTTAGTTAGAGGGAAACATTTCTCATTTGCATTAATGCACACTTCACCATACATAGTAATGCAAAGTATACATTGTACAACAGAACAATCCCTTTCTATTTATGGACACCCATTTGTGTAAGCGGTAGTGTTACAACCACAACTTTCAAACAAGTAAAATCACTCCTGATTGGTTGGCAGATCTGTCACTATTGGTCACCCTGCCTCATAATAAATGTAAACCACAATAATATATATATATATATATATATATATATATATATATATATATATATATATATATATATATATATATATATATATATATATATATATATATATATATATATAAATATAAATAAAATGCTGTATATTCATGTCATTGTTATCCTATGTAGGCTACTACACTATTATTAGGCTACCATCAAGGACATGAATGAATTTATAGAGGAAATGACCATTTGCCAGGAACATGTTTATGCAAAGAAAGAGCTTTATTAAAACACATGGGTAGAGGATGATCCAAAAATTACAACTCAGTGAACTGTCTGTTTGCCTCCTCGGGGTTGTAGGTAACTTGCGGCGTTCTTTCCGAGTCTTACCCTCTTTCTTCTCGCTCGACTCCGAGCTGAACTCTTCGCAGCTTCCGCCCGCATTGAGTTTTCTGGCTGGGTATACCTAAAGCTCCTGCGTACAGTCTCGTAATATGTCTTACAGGCGACTGGAAAACAATTAAATGAGAGTGGTATGAATAAAAATCAAACGCAAGTCACAGTAACATTAAACAAGGAAGGAGAAACAGTAAAAAAAGTCAATTACACACAATGTCGTCTTTATCAACATTGTGTAAATCTGGACTTGCAGATATTGCTCCGCCTCGTTATGAGGCGAGATTAGTCTGTGAAAACAAAATGTACAGTTATGATCGGTATCTATACGTATCCATTTCCTTATACCGCAGAATGAAAGCATATTCTTTAAATCTTACCCTTGCTCCGGTTCGTAGCGCCTGCATTTGTCTCCAAGTTGTGAAGACGGCGTGCTTCCTGTAAATGACAAGACAAAAAAATACACTTTAATAAAGCTGGTTCTGCTCACTTGTTCTTTTGCAAGGCTACTAGGCTACTCTTAGCTTTGGTTTTAGGCTAGGGTACTTTTAGCTTAGCTAGCAGTCATCGAACATATTCTTACCGCAAGCTTGGGATTGTGCACCCGTCTTCTCTTCTTAAAATTTGTCTCACCCGCACAGTTTTTCGACTCCAGAGCAGCCAACCGGTCCTCTATGGACAGCAACCTGGAGTTTACCTAATTGCTTGAATGACTTGCAGACTGCTCCGAGCAAAGAGGAGGTCACGACCCCATTAAGAGGCAAAGTTAGTCTGTGAAAACAAAATGTACAGTTAAGATCGGTATCTATCAACGTAGCCTATCTATTTCCTTATAGCCTACAGCAGAATGAAAGCATAGTATTCTTTAAATCTTACCATTGCTCCGGTAGCGCCTATGTGTCTCCGAGTGAACCCTGGTAGGCTACGGCTGGCTACCGCGGCTCTGATTTCCCGACAGCAGATGTCCATTCTCCTGGTGAGACAAGTAACCACTCATCTGGCACTAGATCCAACGCTCTCCATTCTTCCAAGCAAAAAGGGAAGTGCTCTTTTAAAGGTGCCCTCTTCTAGAAGGAATGAGCGCCGACGATTGCGGGCGCGTTGTTTATGATTCACATCCACATACATCCAAGTAACGTGAAGTAGTAGCCTAATGAAACTGTAGGCTAGCCTTTCTGTTCTGCTGAATCCAAGTACAGCTCGCTGCAGCCTGTGGGAAGGCGAGGCTTGGAGATGCTCCTCTCTGAATAGAGCTGCACAGTCCCGCCCACAGCCAAAATGCGGTTAGGTGCCGGATGTAAGATTCCTATTTATTTGTCCCATTGACGTTTGGAAAAATCCGTATCTAAAGAGTTTTACAGCATGTCTTAGGCTAACCAGCTACGGCATAACTCATAAGCATACAACATATCGTTTCGAGTGAAAAAACGAAGAGAAAATCCAAAAAAAGGTACAAGACTGTGTACATATTTTCATTTCCGAGCGAAGGAACTACTCATCCCATAAACCACCTCGCTTCACTGAATAATATAGGCAAAATCGGCGCGATTTATTTTGCCATTTAAACCATTTCCAACCGGCGACAGCACGCGAACCCTTTCCTCCAAACAGTGATTTTTATATTGTGAATGTGCAGTTAATAGCAGTTATTTCAGGAGTAATCGTGTAAATAATAGTGTTTTGATATTGAATTTTATATTTATCATCGTGTATTTTATATCGTGTGTGTGTGAAAGCGGTCAACGTTAACGGCAGTGCTTCGTAACATTACCTGACTCATCCTATGCTGTCATCACTGCTCAGTCGGGCTGATGCATGGACTGGTGCATGGTCTGCTCTTGGACCACCATATTCAGTTTATTAATTTGCCGTGAATTATTACACAAAATGTTCATTAAATGCACGAAGAAGTATTCCTAGGTTAATGATTGATATGAATCATACAGTATGGCTACAGTAGCCTAGCTAATGTTAACTAGCACTGCTAGCAGCATTAACGTTAACGTTACCAACCTCCCTGCTTAACTCACCACAACTTTGTAGGTCTTGTCCCTCATGCTGGCCCTTACAAAACCCACAAACTGACTCTCGGACACACAACAGTCAATAATGTGACCCAATTTAAAGTGGCTTTCTCCCCTTTGGACACTCACTAAAACATAATATATTTCATACCTGTGTTGCAGCATGTAGGCTAATGTTAGCTGCATTTTGTAATGACATACAATGTCGGAAATGCTAAAGGTTAGCCTGTCGGCTACCTGAAAAGTTTGAGTGTTTAAACTAACATTTACAGTGGTCTATTTGATAGTGTATTGGCCCTGACTAAGTTCATGTGATGTATAAACCCCAATCCTTGTTGATACAAGTACCAATATTCGTCAAGAAAGTTTTTAATCACATTAAGATTTTCGCCATAGGCAGTAAAAGACTCCGCCATCTTTGTCAATATTTTTCGCAGAGAAAGTTTCAAACTATGACCATAACGGCCTTTCCACCAATCAGAGGCATCACTGTTGGATTGTGGGATTGTTCAGGATTGTGGGTAATGAAGTACTTATCCAAGAGATCGTGAATAAAAGGCATTTATTCAAAACAAGGTTAGTGCCCCATGAACTCTTGGTGTCTATAGGCGCATATACAATCGCTTAGTACAGCCGTAGCTGGTTTTAAGTCTACCACGTGCAGTTAAGTTTTTATGGCTTATACCGCAATTGTCAATGGAGAAATTGCATTGCATTTTTACATCCGGCATAGGCTGTGGGCAGGACTGTGCAGCTCTATTTGCCGCCGCACACTGACTGTTGTTTATCCTATCAGCTGTTCTGGTGGAAGCGCGACCACAGTGCAACCACTGCTCACTAGAGGAAGTGTCTCCCCTGCTGGCGTGGGGGCGTAACGGTTGGACTTTGTAGTGTGTAAATAGTCTACTACCAGGGAAATAGCCAATCTATTTATATTATATATAGGTATATATTTTCATTCAACAAAAATATATGCAGTTTTGCATATATTTTTGTTGAATGAAGATGGTGATAAAGACAATCATTTATATATTTGCCTCTGAAATTCTCATTGTGTTGGTGTGAAGGGAAAATCTGAATCTAAACTCTATTGACTGTTTTAAGTCAGGTTACATTATTGGAGCTTGCAGGGAACAGACATGTCATACCCAGCATCATTTCTGCCTGTTGAGCTGACATTACTGGGGAGTTGTGTGGTTAACAGATCCACTGTTTAAGCAAGACCAAAGGCCACAGTCATGCCAGCATGCACAGTTCACTCCCCCTGCTACCCTGATTTGCATTTGTAAAGCTCACAGCATTTTCATTTAGAATTAGGAGGAGGGGGGTCATGGGTGGACGACTGCCAAGCAAGGCCCACGTCAATTTCTGACAATTCATGGCAGTTTTCGGCATTGCCTGCAAACTACCGCGAACAGCCATTAAACTGAACTTCCACGACAATCTACAGTGCCGCATACTGACGGAAATCACACTTTTCATGCAGTGACAATACAGGTGATATATCGAAGTTTTCAACTTAAACAACATTTTACAGTTACAAAATTAAAACAAAGTGGGGAGTGCTTTACACAGTCAACCTACCCAATTCAGAGCTGCAGTATACCGTTTCTCCAAAGGGGGCTCCAAAACACCAATCTCAATAAAGCTCCTTAATTACGGTGAAAATCACATAGAAACACTAAACTAAATTTTAACTCTGTTACACCCACCTCCCCTGAATTTCACCAAATTCGAGCAGAAACCAAATAGTACTTCCAAAGGCAAAAAGTACACTACTTTCAAACACTAGACAGAGGGTCACCAATTACAGGACATCCAACCACAAAGGTATCCAATAAGGATGAAGTGGAAGAAAAGGTGCGCAAACTCTCACACAACCAACCACTGGCAGTAGGGTGCCTTATACACCCCACAAGACCATAAAGCCATAAACCATAAATTCCATAAATTCTCCATAAAGCTAATCAGAAAAGCTTGGACCACATAACCATGTTACCAAACATGTGTATGACCTCAACTAAATGTCTAATCATGAAAAACCTGAAACACTGACCTGCAGATAGCCTGCATAGATGGATGTGTGTGAATGTATGGATGTGTGTGGATGTATGTCTTGACATAGTTTGAATCAGTCTGTCAACTGGCTTGAGAATGCGACCAAATCTAGACCTCACCTGTGCGGATGTACTAGGATTTTCAGACTGAGACATAAGCTACTGTGTCAACATTGTTCATGTCATTAGCTTTGTCTGTCTGTGTATATTACTAATCTGTGTAGATATAATATTATAATCTGTAATATTACTATATTACTAATATATTAAGATTAACCAACTTTATTATAAGGGGGCCCACACTGATAGCTATATATTACTAATATATTAATTAAGCTTAACCAACTTTATTGTAAGGGTCCTATGAGGATTGGTTCATAATGGGATAGGCAGAAGCACAGTTTAATAACAAATAGATAAATAATAATGTCATTAACTTTTATATTAACATACTGTATAGTTTGTAAATAAACATTTAACATTTAAATTATGTAAGAAATAACTGTTAATTAGTGCAAAAAATACATTTAGTTAACTATTAACAAATAATGCAATATTAGTTAATAGATTTAGATTTAGTTAGATTAACATACAGATTTTATGCAAACAACTAATATTTATTTAATGATGAAAAAACGATTAACTTGTGCCAAGTAGATATTTTAGTAACAATTAACAAATATTAACAAAGGGTTAGGTAATTACTAGTTTGCTATTTATTATGGCACCTTATTATGGAGTGTTACCCTAATTTGCAGTATCAGACAATAATCTTAATCTTACATTTTGACATTAAAGAATGAAAAGAGGAAGAATATTCTGCATGCACAGGTCTATAGATTTGGCATGCAAATATTCCCCTTACAAAGATGGGTGATTGGAGACTGGAGACCCATTGATTAACTGGGCGTGGTGCAGCAGCAGTAACGTCGCCGACTGATAATCAGTCGACCCGGGTTCGATTCCAACTGTTGCGAGTCTAACGCTTTGGATAAAGGCGTCTGTTAAATATGTCAATTTTAACTTTAAGTTTAACCTTAACCTTGAGTGAATTTGACTGAAAAAAAGCACACATGCATGCACACAGAAGCAAACACATCCAACTCACTTACATACACACATGAGTTGAGGATGGAGTAAGTAATGGAGAGAAATTGACAAGCATGATTTATTTTTGCAGATGAATGAATGTGAAAATGTGTAGGACTGAGGGGCGGTCATATTTTGTACCGCTCGGTGGTACATCTGATTAACTTCTCTGTTGTATTCAGGAGGATGGAGAAAGGATACGAGGGAGGTGTCTAAAAGCTGTATTTAGACATTTTCAGGTGTTTATAGGCCACCTCGCATTTACTTTTACTTTTTTGTGAAAGTAAATAATGTTTATAAACATGCCATAGTTTAACAATTTTGAGTTTAACAGGCGGGCTACACAAGGCACGTAACTGTTTCACTCCTTTCGTGGAACATACTGTAAGCTGCAACAATGAGCTTCCACTGTAATCAGTGGAAGTAAATTCACCAGATGTGCCACTTCGAAAACATTCGGGGGGAAAAAAATAGACTTCTCTAATATTTTTATGCTCTGCTAATGTACACAACACTTCAATTGCGCACCTGGCGTATTCCGCCGGTAAGACACATGTTAGGCTGACTTTTCTTTACTATGTTACCTTTCCACTTATCTAGATGATTCCACCACCACCACCAATGATTTCTGACATACTAGAGGAGGATGAAGCCTTGGGTACCATGCTGATCTCCTGGTATATGAGTGGCTATCACACAGGATTTTACCTGGTATGGGTGAAATTACATTACAAATTGCAAATTTCTGTAGTTAGTGGCTCTTAAATTTGCCCCTGCTCAAGTCATTCAGCTATTAAAAATATGAATGGATATATTTCAGTAGGAATGATGTAGTCGTGAATTGAAGAAAAAAGTAATTTCAAGAATTCATACTCAACTCCTTTACTTTTTTCAGGGACTGAAACAGGGGCGTAAAACACAAGAACAAGAAACAGGTCTTGTACAAAAGTCTGATATGATCATATAAAGTATATTAAATATTGTGCAGCTCAAGTGTTTGTACCACACCATGTTTTTTGTTTGCTTATTTGTTTGTTTTATGATTTAAAAAAAAAAACAAAAAAAAACGAATGGTAGTATGTACCAGACCCAACATTGCCTCTTCTAATTCAGTGCTAGACCTTTTGTTCTTTATACTGATGCAGATCTAGTGGTTTATACCTTTCAAATGAATAAAATGACACATTTACATTAAAACATTGCCTTGAGTGATATTTACTCCTTAACATCAACATTTTGGGGCAGCCGTGGCACACTGGTTAGCACTCTGGACTTGTAACCGGAGGGTTGCCGGTTCGAGCCCCGACCAGTGGGCCACGGCTGAAGGATACAATAGCAAGGCACCTAACCCCTCACTGCTCCCCGAGCGCCGCTGTGGTTGCAGGCAGCTCACTGCGCCGGGATTAGTGTGTGCCTCACCTCACTGTGTGCTGTGTTTCACTAATTCACGGATTGGGTTAAATGCAGAGACCAAATTTCCCTCACGGGATCAAAAGAGTATATATACTTATACTTTCATCAATATAATAATTTATTTATTTATAAAGCACTGCATGGCTTGGCAATTTGTACCATCATATGCTTTGAGTGCCTGGCAGAATACACATCCCTTGATCTTCACATCGTAAATAGATGGTCTTTATCAGGGCTCTACAGTGCGCCCATTTCACTCGCACGTGTGAGTAAAAATGATGGCATGCGAGTGCAAAAAAATATTTAGGCGCACTGGTGCGAATGACTTCTAACCATGTCAATGTTTGTCTACAAAATACACCGCAACATCAAGAAACATTACTGGTGCAAACCATAGAATCACGTCGTGAATGCAGCATAAAAACTACACCTCCCATCAACGTTAGCAGTTTAGGGTTGTGACTTAAGCTAGTAGTCGGCTTCTATCAAATCAAAGCCGCGCAGAAAAAGTGGAAAGTTAGACTAGCCAGCCAAGATGCAAAGATTGAAGAAATTAGTTCTTCTATCCACCGAATTCATCGGATATCGGAGGAACAGGATGAGATTCTGAGAATGCAGTGAGAAGGAAAGGTAACCTAACATGCCTTTTAGCCCAGTTGACGTATTGCAAAATATAGCTGTAGCAAACAGGCACAAAAGTAGCTTCCCGTAATACTCCCATTTTATTCAAAGGTAGAACGCTACTGACAACTCCAGGTTTCCACACATGCTTGTTTGTTTACACCGAATACAAAGCTGAAGTGCAAAACGAAAGTAGGCCTAACGTTTGCCTACTGCCCCCATCAATGCAGATATTTCAAATAAAAAGTAAAAGTACAAAAAA
>NC_063193.1:178230-273230 GCF_017589495.1 Alosa alosa | reverse complement strand
AAACATTGCGACGTGAAATGCCACCACAAAACACTGTTTGTGAATCGGTCTTATTAGGAGTCCTCGCTTAAGCTGGACAGACTCAGGCGCTACTTTTAGGGCTAGAACTAAAATGCTTCCTGAATTACTCTTAGTAAAAAAAATAGGAGTCCTAAAGTTACGAGTGACGAAATTACGAGTACAAGCATCTCATATCAAATGACCATTGCATTACGCTAAGCAAAATAAATCCCATAACGTTAAAGCAACATCTCCTCCCTATGACATAGCTAGCTAGCTTCTAGCCACACAAGAAATGGATGATGTTAAATCTCCGCTTAGCATTCTAATAACAGAAGGGGCACATTTATGTGGACCACTACAACATGACTCATTATGTCTGTAACTCTATAAAACACTTACTTTCATAAAGGAAGCACACCATCCAGCACATACACATGGAAACCGATATTTTAGGTACTTGGCCACAAACTCAAAACGTGTCTCTCTGAAGCTCTGTTCTAGAATCTTTGCTCTGAACACTGTTGCTAGGCAACATCAAATAAACGAAATGATAGTATTTTCAAGGTATTAAAAGTGTACGTGTGATTACGAATGGATGTGTGTGGTTTGCAATTAGAATAAACAAGAAATAACATTTCCAATAATATCCCATGATAAATTACATAATATTTGCACCTTCCTTACTTGTGAAGCTCACGCCATATTTCAAGTACATTAGTGAAATGCAATACAACGTTGCCACCTAGCGTTCAGATGTAGGCTATTTAACATTAACGTGACATTGCTTGCTTATTCTTTAGTCAACTCCATGCTTTTAGGAAAACAATCTTT
This sequence comes from Alosa alosa, assembly GCF_017589495.1. NCBI lineage: Eukaryota > Metazoa > Chordata > Actinopteri > Clupeiformes > Clupeidae > Alosa > Alosa alosa. Next base: position 272,396 of record NC_063193.1, on the reverse strand, counting down.
TTATCATAGTTACCTCTTCAATGAGCGATTACCAGCTCGTTTTTGTAACAGAGATAGCTGTTTATTGTCCCTAGGTTTACAGAAACACCTATTCATATTAATACGTATAGCCTATGAAGTGCTGCCGACCACTGTTCATTACGGCCCAGAATGCCTTGTATGTCTTTACAACAAAACAACACAGTAAAACCTAAATGCCCGTAAACATATGCATTTGCATACTTGTAACATTTTTAATAATACTCTCCCATCATGATATTTAACAATAATGAAAAATTTTAATTTGAATACCGTGGATGTGAAAATAACTGTACTACGTCAGCAATAAATAGCTAATGTTCTCCTTACCATTTCAGATCGTAAGTCCATACTATCCCATGGCAGAGCAAGGATTTCATGATTGGGCAAGGTTGCCCGGAGACATTGTGCATACTTAAAAGGCATTGTGATAGATGTACCAGAACAACTGCAAATGTGGAAGGTGATATTTACCAAATATGGGTGGGTGGTTTGCCAAATGCTGGAACCTTTTGGAATGTTTTCTTTTTTTTTAGCTTATGCACTCTCACATTGGAGTCCCGCGTTCAAACACAAAATTTGGTATTGATATGTGACGGTGTTCCTGAGATATGGACGACTTCCTGTTTCGGAGCTTCGCCGCCGATTTCGTTTGGCTGTGACGGGCAAGCGCTTTCAAAAATCAAAAAACCTTCTGGTAACTTTTGTGAGGCTTGGTCCAAGGATAATTTACGTCAAGTTTCGTGGCGTTTGGACCAAATTTGTGACCTGTGAAAATGTAGTTTCGCTTTCTGTTCAATCCAATATGGCGGACGAACGACACGCCCACCTGACGTCATCTTCGCGACCAACTTACACCGGTACTGACCGGACGTTTTAAAGTTGGAACGGTGTCTCTGTCTCAAATTAGGGAGACAGTAATAATAATAAAACTTAAGAACAATAAGTGTGCTGCTTTGCAAGCACACTTAATTATGTGTATGTCGTATGTAGGCTACATTACAACCCATTCAGCACGTACAAGCTACACTTACCATATCCCATGTAAAACAGTTAGCTTGTTAGCTAGCTAACTGTGGAAGTTCAGTATAACAGGCATAGCCAATTATCTCACCTAGTTGTAGGAAAAAGGCTACGTTCATATTACAAGTGATAGAATGAATGTGTGACTTATGTTTAGTTGATGTTATGACATGTAAAGTTAAGCTTGCCGAACTTAGTTATAGTCAGCCACAGGCAGTTTGACTGTACATTCGTGACACTCCTGTTAGGCTAAACTGGAAAGAGCAAAAAATAGGAACATAATGGTCACATCAATCCCATAAACACACAGATAACTCTTACACCAACCTTATTTTGTGCCTTTTATTCACGTTTGTTTCAAGATTTAGTAAGTATAACTCCTTTTCGCTCCCCACTTCTATGCAGCATAGGTTTCCATTATCCAAACAGCTCCCTTTCCCCTAAAAGGCAGCACGGTCTAGCTAGATCCAGTGTGGTGTTGTAGTTGTTCTAACGTTACTAGTTGTTGCAACAGCTTGTGAAAAAACTACAAAGTTTGTTACACCAAAAAGAACGTTAATCTCGCGATAAAAAAATTGACGCCGTTAAAATAGGTTTACGTTAACGCCGTTAATAACGCGTTTAACTGACAGCACTAATAAAAATGTGACATACAAATAAATAAACAAATTTATATAAATAAATGTGTCTTTGTAAATATATTTTCACCTCAATGGACCCACTGCAATTTGCCTATCAACGTGAGGTTGGTGTTGAAGATGCCATCATCTACCTGCTTCAGCGAGCCCACAACCACCTGGATGAAGCTGGTAGTGCAGTGAGAATAATGTTCTTCGACTTCTCCAGTGCCTTCAACACCATACAACCTGTTTTGCTGAGAGAGAAGCTACAAAGGATGCAGGTGGAGACGTCCATAACATCATGGATTGTTGATTACCTGACGGAAAGACCACAGTTTGTACAGATGGGAGGATGTGTGTCCAAGAAGGTGGTTAGCAGTATAGGAGCACCGCAGGGGACTGTACTCTCTCCTTTCCTCCTCACATTATACACCTCGGACTTTCAGTACAACTCTGCAACCTGTCATCTGCAGAAATTCTCTGATGACTGCAGTTGTAGGGTGTGTGAAGGATGGGGAGGATACTAAGTATAGAGAACTGGTGAACAGCTTTGTGGCATGGTGTGGAAACAACCACCTACTCTTAAATGTGGCCATGCAAGACCAAAGAGATGGTAGTAGACTTTAGGAGGGCTAGAACAAAGTTGAACACTGTCTCCATCATGGGGTGGAGGTAGTGGAAAACTACAAATATCTGGGTGTACATCTGGATAACAAACTGGACTGGAAGTGCAACACTGAGGCTGTTTATAGGAAGGGACAGAGCAGACTATACTTCTTGAGGAAGCTTAGGTCTTTTAATGTGTTCAGCAGTGATGTTGATTGCGCTGGGCCATAGGTGGAGCCATCAGGTGTTATTGTGGAGATGTCACTTTCATCCTCCTCCTCTTGATCAACCCGAGGTCTTCTAGCTGGCCTTGGATGAACAGGCTTGATGGGAGTAGAGGTAGAAGGCCCCCATGTCCATGGTGTATCCGAAGTGCTTGTATAAATACTCATACTTTTCATGAAGTATTCTGTTTGGGTACCTAAAGTAAATAAATGTGTATTACTGTCAAGTTACAAGATACTAATAGTACACAGGACATTCACTATCTCACACAAAACTGCACTGGCACAATGGAAACCAAAATATTTTAGTGACTGTGGTAAAGGCATTATGATTTACTAAGTAGCACACCCACAAGAAGACATTCAGTAATATCAATTATATCTGTTATGCAATTCATGGGTTTCATCAGGTCCATTTACACATGTGTATTAATCAAGCACCATGCAGTCTGCATTCATAATCGAGGTACTGATTTTATACACCTGTGGAAAGTGACCTGATGAAACCCATGAATTGACTTTCCCAAACATTGATGAGCACATAAGAACCTGTATTAGCCTACTAGAAAAAGACTTCTAGAAACTAACTAGCACAACAATAAAAGTTAGATCACAAACCTTTGCTTCTAACGTGATGACCTAATGTAGGCTAGAAAGCTGTGTAGCCCAACATGAGGATGTGCTCTGGAAGACATACAAAACACTAAATAAATAGCAGTAATCAAACTAAACATCATTGTATGTCAATGTAATAATGGCAAGAAGACATAAATTAGACTGAAGTGTAAATACCTGGGCTCTAGTGATAGCAACTTAGCCTAATAGTGCACGGGTATTGATGATTTTCCCTGTTTAGACTAGAACAATACCAGTCCTTAGTTGAGCATAAGATATTGTTGCCAATATTTTTAACGCTTAGGTTAGAAGATTATAGGTTCAACAAGCTAAATCTCTGGGTAGTGTGGTCTTACAGTTTCTTATGAGTGTAGCTACACCAGGCACGTAACTGAAGCATTCCGTTCGCGTTGCGTCTTCTGCAACAATTAGCTTCCAATAGGTCTAATCAATGGAAGTAGCTACACCTGGCGCGTGGCCAGTAGGCTGCGTTCAAAAAAATAGACCATTGCTCTAATGGATTTTACCAGAGCCCTTCCTATTAGACATTCTCTGATTTTACACGTCGCGAACAGAACACTTCAGTTACGTGCCTGGTGTAGCTTCCTGTAATATAGGCTAGCCTAAGCCTAGCTTGTGCCCTTTTCATGCATGCTAACGAAGAATATGAACATGCTATTTTGTAACAGTCGTTAGGTGGAAAAGTTTGTTTGTACTTACAGCCTGTGAGCTGGTGGTCGATCGTCGTGACGTACAGGTCCAGGTTTTCAGAACATCGATGCAAAACCACTTTCTAACTGTAGGCAGGCACAGTGAGTGTGGTCAAAATTATTGGAACAAGACAAGGGCAAAGGCAAGACATGCAACATTGATGTGTTATTGCCACAAATAACACAGGCACGAATTTGCTCCGCCATGTTAACAACTTGCTGTTAGCTCCTACTAGCTGCAGAGAGACAATCTCCTAGCCAAAATCTTCCTGTCTTCCTGTGGGCGGTCACAAGCCAAGGTGGGCTAGGCCATGAATAATTGTTTTCCCTCTTGGGCGTCACAGGGAAGGGCTTTTTCTGATTAAGCTTGTTTTTCCGTGTATTTTCTTTCATTGGCTAATGCGGGCAATGGGGGTAGAAGATCATTTTCACGTGCAGCATGCATATGCAACTTGGAGTGAGCTATAGTATTTCGAAAGGAAGTAGGAAGTATTAAACGGTTTCTCGGTGAATGAGACCTTTAATATATTAGTAGTATATAGCTATCAGTGTGGGGCCCCTTATAATAAAGTTGGTTAAGCTTAATTAATATATTAGTAATATATAACTATTAGTCAGACGGTGAAGGGACTGAGACCAAAACTGGCTTATCACATTTATTCCTTTAGGAAAAGTTAAAACAAAACATGCCTTCAGGCACTGGCATACATAAAACAGCATCTGCACAAGCAAAATAAAAATAAGTAGTTGAATGGGCTATATTACATGAATCATTCCTATACCATCACTGTCAGCCCTACTAGCAAGGGAGACGTGCAACATGGAATGTTCAGGTGCACAGAACGAGTTTATTAATATTGTGAGACTCACTAAACACTCACAGACCTACGTCATAAACATAATGCTAAACTAAATGTACATTCATTTCCTGCTAGACTGAATTGCACTTTCCATGAGCACTAAGCTTAACTACACTGAATGCATGGAAAGTTGATAGCAGAGTTTACAGCTAGTCACGTTAGACTCGTGTGTATGAACTCGTGGTCATAATGAAAACATTAATAAACGTTCTCTAAGTTGCTAGAATTGCACCCAAATCCTAAGAATGAGTGCTTTATACAGTCAACCTACCCAATGCAAAGCATACCGCTTCTGATCAGCTATGGCAACAATACAAGGACAAAACGCAGCAGAGGTGCAGTTTACCGTTTCTCCAAAGGGGGCTCCAAAACACCAATTTCAATAAAGCTGCTTAATTACGGCGAAAATCACATACAAACACTAAACTACATTTCTAACTCTGTTACACCCCCTCCCCTGAATTTCACCAAATTCAAGCAGCAACCAAATAGTACTTCCAAAGGCAAAGAGTACACTACTTTCAAACACTAGACAGAGGGTCACCAATTACAGGACAGCCAACCACAAAGGTATCCAATAAGGATGAAGTGGAAGAAGAGGTGTGCAAACTCTCACACAACCAACCACTGGCAGTAGGGTGCCTTATACACCCCACAATACCATAAAGCCATAAACCATAAAGCTTTCTCCACAAAGCTAATCAGAAAAGCTAGATAAATAATATGTCATTAACTTTTATATTAGTATATAGTTTGTAAATACACATTTACAACTTTGCCAACTTTGGGTGTTTGGCTGCAGTGAGATTTTGTGAAGTCATAGTGCGTGTGCGTTACATTTTTTCCTAAACCTAATTTTAAAAATGTCTGTCCCCTGACTTTTAATCCCTGATTTATGTTTTTTTTTTAAAAACTAATAGAATGGAAAAGTTTCCTCAAAGTGTACAATTAAATTATTGATTGCACTTAAAAACAAGACCAGTGTTTTAACCCTGTGGCATGGAAGGATTATGAGCCACTGGGCCCCTGGGCACAGACATGAAAAGGGCCCCCCTGCCCATCAATGTTGGACAGAACTCATAATTGGCCTGCCCTTCATGCCCAGTAGCAACAAATCTAAAGGTAGACAGAGTGGTGTGTCTCCTTTAAGACCCAATCCACTGGTGTGAGTTCTGGAGCCATCCAACTTTATCTAACTCTATACTATCCTACCCCTGCTGAAAAAAACAGCTAGAAACCAGCTTATGCTGGTAGCTGGTTTTAGCTGGTCTTTGATGGTTTTCTTACAGCTCTTGCTGGTCTTTGCTGGTGTAGCTGGTTGGACCACCAGCTGGATATGCTGGCGTGACCATCTGAGGAAGCTGGTCATGCTGGTTTGACCAGCCTGTTGTGTGGGATACAGCTGGTGCAAGATGGTCATGCTGGTGACCAGCCTGCCAAGCTTGACATTGTTGGTGTAAGATGGTCATGCTGGTTTGACCAACATAAGCTGGCACGGCCAGTTAAACCAGCAGTGTAGACCAGCAACACCAGCTAAAATGACCAGCTTGAAGTGGTACGACAAGCAAAACCAGCTGAATTACCATCGTTAGGTGTAAACTAGCTGAAGGTATGTTTTCGCAAGAGATTTGCTAGTCTAGCTGGTCAACCATCATAGGGTGGTCAAACAAGCTGGTTAACAAGCTGGTCAACCAGCAAACCACCTTTAGCTGGTCAGGCTGTTTTTTTCAGCAGGGACATCATCTGATTTTAATATTATGTCTAGGCTATATTTAACATTTAACATTTCTTTTCTATTTGGCCTGTTATGAAATTATGCATTGACCAATATAAGCACACTTTTTTAAGACACTTAAATACATGCATGCTTAGCATTTTGTGAAAACAAATCATTATGGCTACATCGACAAACTCTTAGCCATGAGCTGTATTATCCTCTGATTTTAATATTTACACATATGTAGGTATTTAAGGACAGCTCAGCTTTAAGACACCTAAAGCCCAAAATTGGAGACCATATAGAAATGTTCTACCATTTCAAAACCGGATTACTCTGGAACGGCTTATTGTACAGGGGATTGCATTAGGCTACACCTTTGTGTTCGGTAAGGTCTGCTGTTTATTCTGGTTTACGGTTTGCCATGTGTTGAAAGAAAAGTTTGTGAGATATTCCACCTATATGAATTGAAATGAGTGCAGAGCTATAGTAGCCTAATATGATTATTTGTTGAAAGTTAATTTTCTCGCGAACCGTTTATCACAGCAAATAGCGGCTATAGCACCTTATAAAAGATGAGAAAATGTTATTTCATGTGATGTTTGTGAGGCTAGGCCTACTTCGCGAGTAGCCTAGTTCCTGGAGAAGAATGGGCGGCCACACTTGTTGGTCTGCCTCATGTCTAAAATAGCAGTGTTCTGTGAAGGTGTCGCGGACCGGATATAATAGCCTAGTCAACTAATCAACAATCAGAGAAAACTGCGCTGAGAACCTTGTAGGCGGATATTAGACCTACCTGCTGTTGGTCTAGACATATGTATGCCTTAAACTCGGATCTTGTCATTTAGAAACAATGCTGTGGTCATTTCTTGCGTGTGCTGAGAGCGTGAGATTGGTGCTGAAAGCGTGAGTGTCACGCCAGATGCGTGAGAGTTGGCAACCCTGCTGAAGGCACTTATTTTCTGATAGGCTAATTACCGGCGGACAATACATTATCCCGCTTATTACACGGCTACTTGCCAAAACGAGAAAAGAAACCTAACACAATGAATCTTTAAAAATGATTTTGCTACCGTTTCATGTCTTCCGCTGACAAAATAAATAGTTCGCCACACAGATAGAACTTGACAGTTTCAGGTGTTGCGTGGCAACGTCTTACTAGCTTACTTTCCCTTTCAATGAAATTCCATTGCAATAAGCGAACGGAATTCTTGCGGAGGGATATGAAACCCGTATGACGTTAATCAACCCGTTGCCATTGACAGCGGTGATTATATACTTTGCCGGTGATTTATGTAAGGGATAATGAATAGAACGCCGGTCATTATGGGGAAAATAAGTCCCGACAGGGCGAACCGGACCCCGATGCGCCAGCGCCCTGAAGGGACTTATTTTCCCATAATGACCGGCGTTCTATACATTATCCCGCTTATTATACGGCTACTTGCCAAAACGAAAAAATAAACTCCATGATATGTCTCTTTACACTTATTTGTTACCGTTTAAATTAGTGGCTTTTGCTGAGAAACAAATAGTTCGCTGAACTTGAATCAAACATTCTTTAGAACACAGCTGATCAACCGTCTGCTTTCACTTTTGAATGAAATTCCAAGCGCAAACTCCGTTGCCATTGACAGCGATCATTCTTGTTTTCAGAGGTCCTTTCCCAAGAAATAATGACCGCTAGAACTTTCGGAAATCCCATTCAAGTCAATGGAGCATTCTACTTGTATTGCGAAGAGCCGTATAATAAATAGATTTAACATAGGCCCGAACGTTGGGAAGGCCCATTCATGTGAATGGAACTTTCTGCAGCACTCTGAAGAGCCGTGTAATAATAGTTGATAAGACATGTTGTACAACACTGCCATCTGCTGGTTGTTCAGTGGAGGGTGTCTTCGCATTCAAATCTAGTGGTATTTATTTTTGGATCTTGGTGTGCAGTAGGAATGCCTCAAAATTACGTCATCAACATAAAAGCAAAAAGGAGATTCACAAATGCAGATTCCACATACAAAGTCAAGCATATTTATTTTCAAATCTCGAAAATATATTTACAAAGACAAGTTTATTTATATAAATTTGTTTATTTATTTGTATGTCACATTTTTATATTTGTATTTTGTATTTGGATATTTATAAATGTATGTATATGTGTATATATATCCTTTTATATATATTTAAATAATTTTGAGACAATCCTCACTCCATAGTTTTTTTGTCTTTTTAAACGCACTGGGTCCCCATTTAGAGCTAGAGGGTTTAAGTACTGGTCCACTGAGCTCTGACACCAAAGTGGGTTTATGCATGGGTATGGATTAATTGCTGGATTAACAGATAAATAACTAATTAGGACAAAAAACAGCTCTAGAACTTTACACAGTTTTAGTCCTACAAGTAAACACAAGTTTGAAATTACACAACTTAACACTCTTGGTCACTAATTTACTACACCCCTTCATAATGTGTCAGTTGATGATAGGTTGGGTTCAACAATAACTGTCAACAGTGTGTCTAAAATGGTCTTTGACTATACATTGTGAACCTTTCGTTGCCATGATGTATACACAGCTTTATTGTGTATATGCACTGTAAATGGACCTTGATTTGTAGTAGTTTATGATTCAATCTATATTTTCTTGTCATTGTCAAGACTTAAGACTGTTGCATGGGAAATACTCTTTGATTTTGCAGTAGGGCCATTTTCAGTAGCAGTAATATACCTATTAACAGGAGGCCTGTCAGCAGACAGAGTATAGAGAGAACTGTGACAACTTCCCTGCCTCTTGGATGGAAATAGACTCTAGAAGAGGAAGGAGAGGAGTGGATACTACTCTCACCAGCAGAAAAAGGAGTGCTGGCTGGCTGGACTGCAGAAGACATGGTTGCTGGCTGTCCTGTGGACTGTTCTAAGCAACTTGTCTCCATCTCTGGAAATGGGGTGCTGGGTGTTTTTTCCGACTTATTCAAAGACAGGCAGTCTTCATAGGTTAAGCCTCCTAAAGAGTAGGAGTTTGCCAAGAAGCGGGTAGTTGAAAAGTCTGTATAGTAAGGTGTGTCCTTAACGATTTCTTCTGAGATAATTAGTTTTCCACTTTTTATTGGAGTTTGCAGTGAGTTTTGGTGGAGTTCTGTCAGGGCTTGAGTCATTTTTACTGGTGATTCAGAGTCAGCCTTGCCTTCAGACCTTGAACTCTCCAGATCAGTTATTGCATTTTTATATGTGACGACTTCTGCTTGTTTCCCTGGACATATCATTGTGATAGAAAGTGTGGCAAGCATTTTATGTGCCAAATGGAGTGGTGCAGTACACACCAGATCTGCAGCCGTTCTGAGTCTGCCACTCTTCAGCCAGTGGTACAAGTATATGATATCACATTCACACACCCAAAGGTTATTAGCTAGCTCCACAGAGTAGAGGCGAGGGAGACTGTCAAATGTACTTTCAGGGATAGTCTGTAAACAGTTACTGTTGATTTTTAAGATTTGCAGGTGAACAAGTCTGACAAGAGAGGGTACTTCCAGTGCCAAAATGCAGTTGGCTGACACATCTAAGTGGGTCAGAGAAGGAGGCATGTAGAGGGGCATGCTTGACAGCCGGTTGCCCTTTAGAATGAGCATTTTCAGCTTACTCAAGCCTAATAATGCACCAGGCTGGATGGCTCGAATGCGATTATCCTCTAAATCAAGTCGGATGAGATTTCCTAGTTGTCTTAGAGCTCCAGTGGTGATGTAGGTAATAAGGTTCTCTTGAAGCTGCAGACTCTCCAAGCTGGAGGGCAGGCCACGTGGGAAGTGGTCCAGCTGGTTGTGACTGAGACTTAACTCTTGCAGGCCCAAAAAAGGCTGTAGGAGATGATCCATATTGCAGATCAAATTATGGGCCATGGAGAGAACAGAGGTGTTGATGGGGACAGAATGTGGGAGTGACCTAAGACCCAAAAATTCACAAAGGACCATGGCACCAGGTTGGGGACAACAGCAGCCAATGGGACAGGTGGAGGTTATATCTGCACAGGTGCATGGACAGGACCAGAGCAGCAGCAGGATCAAACAAAGACATAGAAGCATGGCTTACTGTAGGGATGAGAGAGAGGAAGAAAGAGATGGACAAAATTGTGGGTGATGACAGAAAAACTAAAACATCACATTTACTATATCAGCCCTGCATTACTTTTCAACACATAACTGCATATTAAAGTCAAAATGAAATAGAAATAAAACAATTATGACCTCTTTAACAAAGGAGCAAAAGCACATACCATTCTCCCTCTGTCTCTTCTGCTCCAGACGCTCAGAAAAAGCGTCTGCACATGACTACATCTGTCGGTCTCTCTCTCTCTCTCTCTTTCTCTCTCTCAAGGCCATTGGTTTCTCAGAGAACTTAAAGCGACAGGCCATCAAAGATTAATGATTCTCTTTCGGTGTTCTATTACTTGTTTTGTGTCTTCTTCGCCAGATGAATTAAATTGTATGTTTCCAGAACTCCAGGGAAGATCCAAAAATAACCCATAGGATGTCAGTATTATCATTGGCACCAATTTAGAGCAATAGATATACCAGTGATCATCATTGTGTATTAAGACTAAATCCTTCAGGTTAAACTGCCTGAATCTGAATGCTATCACAGGATGGAGACCAAATAAATGAAATCTTGTCTCTAGTGTTGTGTGTGTGTGTGTGTGTGTGTGTGTGTGTTCCAAAACTATGACACAGCTCAAATATTCCATAATTACTTCCCAAGAGAATCACTAACACAAGAGTAGAGAATCTGACTCTTAACATGACCGCTTGAAGCAGGTCTTGTTTCAGTTGTCCACATTGCCCTGCTTCTGTATTCCTGCTGTTTGCCCTTTGGTAAGAGGACACTGAACAAGACAAGTGTATTCTTAGAACTTGTTTGCATTTTCAAATTATTATAATGTGACCGGGTCAGTTAGCCTGGGAGAACCCAGGCAAACCTGTTAGCATATTTGAATTTGCTCTGCAGGTCAGTCTGGCAAGGCACCTATTTCACAATGTTCCAAAAACCCAGGCTCCAATCACAAACAGTTAACCGGCATGGGGTGGGCTTTATATAGCCGATAAAGCAATGCATTTAATACAACCAATGACTGCGCTGACAGTGACAGGGTAAAACAGATATGGATGTAAATTTCTTTGGAATCGAGTGAACAGCTGTATTTAAAAACTTTAGTTTACAAGAAAGTTTTGATCAGGGTACCCCCACAATCGTCCAACTTAAATAAGAGTCAAATTCAAAAGGTTTTAAGACCTTTTTAATGCCACTTTGAATTAAATTTAATACCAACTTTGCACCATTGTACCTACTTTGTACCGATTCATTCTACAGGCCAAAGTGAACGCGCTACAACCAGGGTAGCCTACTTCGGTGGCACTGTATGTGTGTGTGTGTGCAGGGTGCTTAATGAGTAAAAAAGAATTTCATACAAATTACAACCCCAAAACAGAAAAAGTTGGGATGTTTCGTAAAATGCAAATAAAAACAGAATCTGATAATATACAAGTCTCGTAAACTCATATCTAGCAGCAAATAGGACATAGACAACATATCAAATGCTGAAAATAAAGATTTCGACTATTTCATGAAAAATATATGTTATTTTTTTATTTGACATGTGACCGCAACATGTTTCAAAGAAGGTTGGGACGGGAGCATGTATAGCTTGTTTAAAACACTGTGCTGCTTCACCTCTTCATTTAACAACATTCTGTAAATGTTTAGGAACTGAGGAGTTTTGAGAATTAAATGTTTTCCCATTACTCCCCTATATAGGATGTCAGTTGCCCAACAGTATGGGGTATTCTTAGCCATGATTTTCATTCCATTATGCACCTAATTTGACAAATCTGGACTGCAGACAGGCCATTTTTGTACCTGGACTCTTCCTCTATGGAGAAATACTATTTAGATATGTGCAGAATTCATTTTGGAATTGTTTTCCTGAAATATTCAAGGTCTTCCCTGGAAAAGACATTGCCTGGATGGCAGTATATGTTGCTCAAAAAATGTATGCATCATTCAGAATTGATTGTGCTTTGCCAAATGTACAAGATGCCCATGCTGAAGGCACTAATGCTCCTCCACACCGTCATAGATGTTGGGTTTCGAACTGAGAACTAAAACAAGTTGGATAGGTTGTATACTTGGATAGCCCCTCTCCTATTTAGCCCAGATGAGTCCATGATTTCCGAAAAAGAATGCCAAATGTTGATTGGTCTAACCACAGGACCTTTTTCCATGTTACCTCAGTCCATTTTAAACAAGTTCAGGCCCAGATAAGACGGTGTTATTTTCTGTATGATGTCTCAATACAATTTTGGCTGTTTTGGCTGTTACAATTTTGGCTGCAGTTTTTTTAATTGAGTATCAAACTGTGCACATAGACAATAGTTATCAAAGGTCTTCCTGAGCCCATACAATGACAGGTCTGGAAACAGGTCGGGTGTTGATGCAGTGCCATCTAAGGTCCAAAAGACCACGGCCATCCAATTTGTTTTTCAGTTTTTCCCTTGTTTGCAAAGATTTCTCTGGATTCTCTGAATGTTTTAATAATAATATGTCCTGTGTAGAGATGCACCGATATGGAATTTTAGGGCCAATAACGATAACCGATATTTTTGGTTTGTTGTGGCCGATACCGATACGATAACCGATAATATTACTCTTAAAAAAAAATTGTGAAAAGTGATTTGGGGAAAGCATTTAATAAGCATAATTCTATTGCTGTAATTTTACCTACCACCAAATGATGGACAGAACTCATAATAGTCCTCAATAGTACAGCAGTCAACATAACAGTAGCCTAGCCCTACAGTATGTGGCTCCTTTAAGTGAACCTGACGTCAGTGAATTGCGAGTGAGTGGCTAGAGAGTATGAATCGTTTTCATTTAGGACTAAACACTCATAAACGGCTCAGCAGGGAATAAGCTACAGTATAGCGACCAAATCAGAGTTTGTGAGGGAAACTTGCAGTTTAGTTTCAACTGCGGGTAACTGAATAAAGCTGCAACTCCTCAGACTGTATCTTATGTCCGTCTACTCTGTTGCACACAACCTGCTGCAGCAGAAATTAAAGGGTTTAGCCCCGAAGGTTTTAATAACTTATTATGATGACCTGTCTGGAACTGAAGCAGGAATGGTTAGCATATTTCTAGGTAATAATACAAAACCCAAGCTAAAGTAATGCAAATATAATACTAAAACACGACTTAGAACTAGGCCTACTTATGTACTCGTCCCACTAACGAGTTTGTTTATTTGTTTCCCCGACCAGCCCGGTAAAGTGCAAACACATCAGCACAAGACGACTCTAGATAGGGCTGAGCTCCGCTCTGGTAAGGTTAAATGGCGGATCATTCACGAGAGGATTTTGAGATGCACAGATTCCCAAATGAACGCATATCCACAGATTTTGTTAGAGTGGTGAAATACATTCACACCGCTGACATATTGAGGAAAAAGTATAGCCAACCAAGCTCAAGTAGCTCAGTGTAGCCAGACGGACCTTACGTAGGCCTAAATTAGGACTTTAAAAAATATCGGCGCAAATTATCGGCCAGAATTCTGTTATCGGACAGATAATAATATTTTCATTTTTTCACTTATCGGCCAATAATATATCGGCCGCCGATATATCGTGCATCCCTAGTCCTGTGTCATGTTAAGAAGCATTCAAATTACATTTTTTCATCATTTGTGCACACAGGTTTACACAGAGTAATGAATACCCCTACATCTTTACTTCTAAGAGACCCTGCCTCTCTGGGATGCTCTTTTTCTTTTTCATACCCAATCATGTTGCCAGTTACCCTAATTAGTTGTGAAACATTCCTCCTTTTGTTTTGTTTATCCATACACAACTTTCCAGCATTTTGTTACCCCCGTCCCAACTTTTTTTGAAACATGTTGTTGGTATCAAATCCAAAATTAACATATTTTCCATGAATAAGTCAAATTTGTAATTTTCAACATTTGATATGTTGTCTGTGTCCTTTTTGAAACTAAATATGAGTTTAAGAGATTTGCATTACATACTACCCAAGTTTTTCTCTTTTAGGGTTGTACATGTAAAGGCTACTCTGCACATAAAATATAATTTGGATGTGTGCAATCTACATGAGTTTTTTAGGGCTGTCAGCGTTAACACGTAAATAGCATTAACGCGTTAATAGCGATGCACGTTAATTTTTTTAATCACATTAATCGCGTGCCGCCAAATATTTTAAATTTTACACTTTCACTTCTCAACGATTTGCTTTGGCTGCAGCTATTTTGACCATTTGATGCACCGTTTCTTGTCCTCAAACTGCCACAGACACTTCCTAGTAGGCTTCTTCCTCCTGCCTTTCTCCTCATTATAATAAAGGCCAACGCAGTTCTGAACTGGTTGGCTAAATGGGCGTTTTACTTTCTTTTTTTCTTTTAAAAAAAAACATCCATGTCGGCGCAGGTGACGATTCGGCTTGTAGATTATTTCTCCCTCTTTAAAATTGGAGCGAGGAGCGATTTCACTGGAGCGGGAGGATTTTTAAGTGGAGCGGGGAGCAAAATTGAGCGGAGCGGGCTGACGTGAATTTGAGCAGAGGAGCAGCCGAGTGAACAGCCACCTGAGCGGGGAGCTCAGCTCGCACCGCTCAGCTCAGCTCACTAGCTCTGGTGTGGTATGATATTCTTTTTAAACAGCGACAGCGTTGTTGTATATCAGATACACAGGCTTTGCATTTGTGAAACTGGGTAAGATGAACGCAACATTTTCTTTCTCTTCCTTTTCTTTCTATAGGTCCAGCTATATTTCTCCCAGCTAACTCCTGTAGTTCGCTTCTCACTCTGCATGCTAATATTTCTTGTAGGCAAACAATAAACATTGTGACATTGTCAGGAGATGGGTCAACCAAGTAGCATATTTAAGAATACAAGTCAAAGATAGACTTTATCAAAATAAGTCATTTGAAAACTGTCCATCAATGCCAAAATTATTGTAGCCTAGTGCCTAGTGTAATGGTGCCCACATTTATTACTCACAATATTGAAAGGGGATATAAAACAGTTCATCAAGAGAAATGATTTACTCAAGTATACCATACCATCAATGGGTCCAAAGGCTACATGGTTTATTTTATTTACATTAGTTATTTTTATCCATTCTCCGATTAGATTTGTATGTGGACTAATAGACCATCCACCGGAGCTGCATTTAATAGTAGCCTATACTCTGGCCCACCAACTATTGGCTAAGAAAAATACTGGCCCGCAGCCAAAGTAACTTGCCGACTCCTGATCTACGAGCTAAACCTTGTTTACACTCCTACACTGTTAAAGCAACACCAAAGAGTTTTTTTGTACTTTAAAATAATGTTTCCAAAATCGTTTCAGTGGTTCATCAACTCGTAACAGGGTGAACGGCAATTCTGCATTCGCTTCGCGGCCCTCTATCGGCTATAACCGCACTATGTAAGTTTGTCAGATCGGGTAGCGGATCTGTAGTTTGATGGAATGAGACATAAGAAACTACAAATTTGACTTGCATCTGATGTCGCAATACATCGTACTTTTATAAGTCATGCAAAATAGTCTACCTTGTCTGTGGACATTGTTATTTGCAAAGCCGTTGCTGGATAAACAAATAGCGTGCGTGCGACAGAGGGAAAGTTCTTTGGTGTTGCTTTAAACGTTTTCAACTGAACTAGTTAACTGAATTGAACATAGTTAATGGATATAACTGAAGTTAAGCAGGTGTGGGCCTGGTTAGTACTTGGATGGGAGACCTCGTTGGAAAACTAGGTTTGCTGCTGGAAGTGTTGGTGGGTGGTCAGTAGGTGGCACTCTTCCCTCTGGCCAAAAAGATCGATCCCAATGCCCCAGTGCAGTGACGGGGACACTGTACTGTAGGAGATGCCGTCCTTCGGATGAGACGTTAAACGTTAAAGTCCTGACCAGAGATGGGAAGTGTACTCAAGTAGATTTTTCAGATATTTTTACTTTACTATTTATTTTTGAGGGGACTTTTTACTTTTACTCCTTACATTTTAACATGAATATCGGTACTTAATCCTTACATTTTACAAAACTGGCTCTTTACTTCAGTTTCCAATAATTTCAGTGGAGTTACCGTTATTATTTTTTGCGTCATCAATAGCAAATGGGAATATACGTTGCACCTGACGCACCACTACAAGCTGATTCGACAGATTTGGGTGGCAGTCATTCGTGGCAAATCATTGCAGCTTGATGGCAGTAACGTTAACGTTAGCATGTGGTAGTATGTATGCATTTTGGGTAACCAAAAGTCCTATGTGGAGTTTCCATAGGGCATTACAAAACGCATGAGCATACCTTGGCAAATAATGATCTAGAGTACTCATTTTTCATTCTATATTGATCTACTTTTGCACACAACTTCACAAGACCTGATGCTAGGGCTCAGTTGTGTTTCAAAAATCATATCAAATGACCTAGAGGGCTGAAATGTGGCCAGTTCAGAGATGCTTGTTATCTGGCAGAAAGAAAAAACAATATTCTAGGCTCTGTAACTCTATGCCAGTGCTTCCTAAGAAACTACAGGATCTAAGCTTTCTAAAGATGTCCAGCATTTGATGGTAGGCCAAAAGAACACACCCTCTGAAGTAGCCAGTGTAAAGTGGGAGCCTAGAAATGGCCCAACAGGTTATGGGAAGATTTAAAAAGAGAGACTGGCACACTCACACTCTAGTAACATTTGTGTGGTCCAGGTACCGTTGCATAAAAAATGGTTGTCATTCACAAGACTACTTTTATTTTTATACTTTAAGTAAATGTCCAAGCCTGTACCATCATAAGAATGACATGACACATGTCATGTACATTAATTACACATTATTGATGTTTATAACTGTTGTCATAATGTGTCATTCGGTTTTTGGAATGTCAAGTTGACATTGTTTGGGTGTCATCATTAAAACAACTTGACATTAGCCAAGATGACATTATTTGAGGTTGTCTCTGTCATGACAACTTGACATTAGCCAAGAAAATGTAAACCGTTGTCATGACAACATGACACTAGCCAAGAAAGTGTGTTTGGCCTGACTCATCTTCTAGGTTTGTGAAGTGGTGGGCCAGAATAATTGATTGTCATGACACCATTATAATTGTGTCATAAATACTTTCCTTGCCATGATATTGTCATGACAACTTGACATATAACTGTGTTTGGCCTGACTTATCTTCTATGTTTATGAAGTGATGAGCCTGAACAATTGGCTGTCATGACACCATTATAAATTAGATATACTCAACATATTGAACGTGCATTGCAGATGTAACCCACTCGAAAATAGCCTACTAACAGGATTCAATTATTACAGTGCATGAAAATGCACTGTACTGTTCTTCCAAGGCAACAACAACAACAACAACAACAACTTATTATTATTATTCCGCTTACCACTTTTTCCGTACACAATTTCTCTTGAACAGTTTAACTTAGAAACTTTGTAACGTAGGTATTCAAACGGACCAACCATTGCTGATTGTGACATCATAATGTTGTGATATCATACGGCCGTTAAGCAATTAGAATCCTATGGCAGGTGTTCAGGCCACCTGGATCAACTGCCAGTCTCAGGCTTTAAGCATACAAACTGGCCTTATTAAGACTACACATCCTGTTCAACTGCTTCCTCTGCCAAAAAACTGTTTTAAAATAAAAGTCTTCACTACAATATTTCACTGTTAAACAATTTAACTTACTTGTAGCAGCTATGAGTTTTCTCCGGTGAGTGTTTTACGCGTGTTCGTCATTTATGTTACTTGCAGACATGGCGTGATGGATGTGTTTAATGAGTTAAAGGAGAATTCCGGTGTGATATTGACCTAAAGTGTATTGAAACATGATACCGAGTGTGAACGTATGTCTCATAGCCCATCTCTGCTTGTCCCCTGCACTCCAAAATCTGGCGCTAGTTAGCCGATGCTACCAACAGCTTTTTCAATAGTGGTGCTTCGCATCGGCTAGCCATGCAAATAAATCACTGTTTTACACCCATTTACGAGGCTCAATGTATCTCCACACTTCATTGGTAGACTTCCGAGGGCCCTGACATTTAAAACAAGACATTGAGAACTTTGAAAAAGCACTGGTAGTTTACTTACAAGACGATTTATACAGACAGTATCTTCACGAAGTTTAGCGTTTGCAGCCATCTTGAATTTAGTCACGATAAGTCGAGCAACGAGTAAGAATGAACAGGTATGATAAGGGATCAGATTCCAAAAATAATTCAGTGGAAATGCACGGATTCCAGTTTCTTCCAGTAGCAGCTTATCGTGACTAAATTCAAGATGGCTGCAAACGCTAAACTTCGTGAAGATACTGTCTGTATAAATCGTCTCACGTTCACACTCGGTATCATGTTTCAATACACTTTAGGTCAATATCACACCGGAATTCTCCTTTAAGCACGTAAAAGTTTTATTTTGCTTAACTCAGTTGTTTAATGCGTTGTGTGGAAATGTATTGATGATACTGCATAAGCTAAAAACCAATCGGAGTTGAACACGAGTTTAATGATTTGAAGTGCTATTTGATGCTATGTTGAAGCCATGTTACTACGTGGTATGCTAGTGCTGACGTTTCATGTATGTAGTGAATGTATCGATTACAAATAAGAATAAGCTACTACAGTTCATGAATATGAGTTATATTTCCAGATCTGGTAAAATGTATCGAGAGAGTAATTGAATTAAATTGTTGTTTTTTTTTGCATGATTTGAGAGAGTGTTCCATTGGACAAATTTGGCATTGGACACGGGAGGCAGAAGAGCAGAGGGCGCGAATGATCATCTTGCCTGCGACACGAACTGCTTCTACTCACCATTTCTTCATTTCATCGTAGCTTACAGATCAGCGTGAGATCTCACCACTTAAAAAAAAAAAAACTACCCGGGTAGATGGACTTTGGTTTATTATTTTAGGGTTATTTTATCAGAGCTCTGAGGTCATTTTACTTTAACTTGTGTTAAAAGGTTGAAAATTAAGAGAAATACTGATTTTCACAACTAAAAGGACAGAAAAGAGAAACAAGGTCATACTGTTTGATATTTGATGTTTAATAAATGCGGGCTATATGTTCTGGGTAAACTATTTTGGTACTTTCATTTGTCTACTCCTCTTGTGAAAAGTTGCTTAGAAAGGTAGCACTTCACTTTACATTATAATAAGTGCCCCTTACACAGACATACAAAAACCAAATATGGCGTCTCAGGGGGAATCGAACCCCTCAGTCCCTCAAAACACACCTTAAAGGTGCCATGTGTAATGTCCGCCAAAAAATCAATTCATACTCCACATTCCATAAAAGATTGGGGCAGTAAACCTCCAGAAAGCGAGTTGGTCTACCCTAGAGTAATAACCAAGACACGTGTATTGCATTTTGGCTGGCGGTTATGTTGCCCGCATACCGCCTCCCATGGCCGACACTGGAATTATGACACCTGTCGGGCTGTGGCTAGTAATTTAGCATGCTAATTCAGGTTGATATCTCTGCAGCACTATACCTTGTCATTTTTTTAATGACATCATCGCCCTTATTTCTTCTCATTCTTTTGATGCGTGTAGCTCATTTTTTGGATATTTTTACCTCAATTCTTACACATGGCACCTTTAAAATGATTGAATGGTACTACTGGTTAGGAATCCGCCATCGTAATGGTGTGTTGGGTAGACTCGTGCATGATTTGAAAAAGCTGCAGAAATGATGGCAATGAAATGGTGCTTAAATATGTGACTAATATTACTAATATGTGAATAGTTTAATGCATGTTCCACGTGCACAGTTAGGTTAGCTGGCATGGTAACATGTCCATGTATTATGGTTTGCAAAATGCATTGCTGAAATAAACTCTTTTATCATGACTGAGTATGGTATTTGTTGTCATTATAGTTGAAATTAGACTCAATGTTCCAGAAATGTAAAATGTACAGAAATAGGACCTACATGATAGTGTAATGACACTTAATGACATGTTCAGGAAACATCTCAGATGGTTCACTGTACTTTAGGTCAAAGGTAAATATTCATGACACTGCTAGGAAACTATTTTGGTGTGTAATAGTTCTTTGTGACAGCTTAATGACAAGTCAAAACTATACCACTGTAGTTGAGGTCAAGAAAATTATTCATGACCAATTTATAATGGTGTCATGACAGCCAATTGTTCAAGCCCATCACTTCGCAAACCTAGAAGATAAGTCAGGCCAAACACAGTTATATGAACTTGTTCATGTAATAATTAAACAATTATGTCAAATTGTCATGACAATTCATGACACTGTCAGGAAACTATTTTGGTGTGTAATAGTTCTTTGTGACAGCTTAATGACAAGTCAAAACTGTACCACTGTAGTTGAGGTCAAGGAAAGTATTCATTACACACTTATAATGGTGTCATGACAGTCAATTGTTCAGGCCCTTCACTTCACAAACCTAGAAGATAAGTCAGGCCAAACACAGTTATATGTCAAGTCGTCATGACAATATCATGCCAAACACCTTGCATTTCTTTCTTGGCTATTGTGAAGTCGTCATGACAATATTGTAAACGGGTTACATTTTATTGGCTAATGTCAAGTTGTCATGACAAAGACCCGTCTAATAATGTCTTCTTGGCTAATGTCAAGTTGTCATAATGATGACACCCAAACAATGTCAACTTGACATTCCAAAAACCGAATGACACACTATGACAACAGTCATAAACATCAATAATGTGTCATTAATGTGCATGACGTGTAACTGTCATAAGAATGACATGACACATGTCACCCTTGTGTAGACCCCTTCAAATAAAGTGTTACCGTTAAATCAGTACTTCTACTTTTACCAGAGTATTTTTAACACAAGTATTTGTACTTCTACTTCAGTACGGGAAGTGAGTACTTTTGCCATCTCTGGTCCTGTTACACTGTGGTCATTAAAGATCCCATGGCTCATATCGCAAAGAGTAGGGGATAGTGTTGCACGGTGTATCGATACTAAAAAGGTATCACGATGCCTTCACGCAAAAAACGATACGATTTCCGACGTTTTTAGAATCGATACTTAATTAAAATAATAACGTTCTGTGTCTGTGTGAACTGCTGCTCTCTGCTCCTTGCACGCATATAGGCAAGTGGGTGTGTCAAGCAGGCAGCTCTGAGTGAGTGAGTGCGCAGCAACGTCAACATAGTTCTTTGCCGACAGTCCTCGGCCTTGTGGATAAAACAAAAGGTGATGTAGAATCTGGACTGGAACTATTTTGGATACATCGCGAATAGTGAAGGCAAGCCATCAGGTACACAGAGGCCCGTTTGTAAAATATGTTTCAAAGTCATTTAAAAGCAGTAGACTATGCATGGAACTTTGCTAAACACCTCGTAGACATATCCCAACATTTTTTAAAGAGTTCAAAGAACGACAGGTTAACGAATATGCTATAGAAAACACAACTACATGGTTAGTGCCAAGTTCTTCTCTTCTGTTTTAGTCTAGCCTAAGTGAAACGAGTATGGTTCTCTGGGATAAAGCGAACCTTCCTTCATCAATGAATTTTGACGAGACATAACAAGCTGTAGGCCTAATCATTTTGACGAGACATAACGAGCTGAAATCATAGGGTGGTAACGTGTTGAAAGTGCAATGTTCACGCCAGAATAACATTACCAACACTAATCAATCTATTTCATGTTCGGTCAGTACTACTGGTAATATTTGTCATGGCATGAAGACTGCAATTTGTTCAATAATTATTGCCCAGATGTAGGATAGGCTACCCGAAATGCGCTAATTAAAGCCCACAGCATATATTACCACCAAAGCGTGTTGAGTCCTAATAATAATAGAGGCTTATTGTTACGTGGTAGCAAATCATGTTATCAAAGAAATAGACGTAATGTAGGAATGCACACAGATATATTGCAACAGGTAATGGTGTAGGCCTATCTGACGAAGACCTGAGTGGTTGGAACGTCGTACTTGTACACTGGGCGCAAAGAAGACTATCCTCACGTTTTTCCCTTTGCAACTGTCAAAGAAATCCCATGAACACGGGAAGGGCTAGGGTAGCCTATACTGTACATCACATGGCCTAAAGATTAGGCCCCTCTGCATAGCATTCAGTGATTTGCATGCAGTAATTTCAACACTGACCTTGATCTAGTTTGGCTATTTAAAGCTACTTTATTGCCAAAACACAACACAATGTAAATTAACTATAACAAACAATAAAGGATTTAATCACACAAAGTAGGCCTACTAGTTTACTGACTATTAAAAATAATAATTATTTAGGTGTTAAGTTTAGAACCCGGAATTGACCTGCACACTACAAAAGCGCACCGAATTCAACACAAATGACTCAATACACTTGGAGGAGGTATGAGTCCTTTCTTTTCCAGATATCTTAGGATTTCGCCTTAGTATCGTTTCAGTATCGAGCATCGTGATATTTATGGCAGGTATCGTATCGAAGTCATAATTTTGGTATTCCCCGATGTCCTGGCTAAGGCTACGTTTATACATGGCCGGCTATTTTCATAAACGGACATTTCACCCTCTCCGTTTTCAAAAATAACATTGTGCACAACTGTCAGTTTTCCGAGAAGTTTCCCCGTGTATATTATGCCGTCAAGAGCATGCCAAACCTGTCGGTGGCAGTGTAAGGAGAAGCTCAATCCCACGTTAGCCAATCAGAATCCTGAAAATACCAACAACAGCAACAAATCACTTCCTATTTCTCTTTTGAACTGTATTTGCAAATGCTAACAGGCCAAAAACGTTTGCACAAACATAAAAATGAGGACCACCTTGAATTTCCCCTTGAGGATCAATAAAGTATCTATCTATCTATCTATCTATCTAGCATCCACGATCAGTAGCCAAACAAACTGTAAACATAGGGCGCTCATGACGTTAAGAATTTTCTTAATAAAACCCTGTTTCTCCCAGTTGACACGACAACACATAACTGGCTTTATCAGAAATCTCTACTTTGGCCGGAGTTTTTAGAATAAAAACAGTGTTTTCGTGTAAATGAGAGGCCAAACCGCAGAGAAATATCTGCGTCTTCCCTTCGTGTAAACGGGGCCTAATTTTCCAACCTGGCTCGCTGGAGCAGAACCCGGAGGAGAATGTAGGGGGCGATGCTCGGTAGGAGTCTGTCCCCCTCTCCCGGGAATTAGCCACAGGGTATTGCGTGGCTGAACAGCCGGAACATCACAGCTCGCTCATGGACGGGTCGTACTATGGGCAGTGCCCAGAGAGGCGACAACGCCCCCTCCCAGCCTTCCCCGATTTCCTCAGTGAGGTGCAGCGCTCATGGGGAAAACCCTACTCTGCGCGGTCACCTGTTCAGGGCTTCAAGCCCTTCTCTGCCCTACACGGGGCAGAGGAGCAAGGGCTGTTTAACCTGCCCGAAGTGGAGGAGGCGTTGGCTGCCTACCTCGCCCCCTATGGAGCATCGGCTCGTGGCCCACCCACTCTGCCGTCTAACGGCTCCTACACACAGCTGCGTGCGTTGTGTTGCTGGAGACGCATCCCATTCACTTTACATGGGCTCACGTCATCCGTTGCCGAACTGAATTGTGGGTCCGTTGCGTCGCGTTTCTCCGCCGCATTGAGAAGTTCAGCTGTTGCTGCACCGACAGATGGCACCGGCCAATCAAGCCAATCTACGGACGGCACCAACCAATCAAATTACGGTTATACTTCAAGTCATTTGCATAGCTACCGTCGGGAACACCCACTGGCATGCGTTGACGGAACGCAACTGTGTGTAGGAGCCGTAAGCGTCTCTCCTTCGCGTGCACCGGCGCTCCGCCAGGAAATCCAAGAGCTAGCGGCGAAGCAGGCAATACTCCCCATGCCGCCGAGTCAGTGGATGGAGGGTGCGTACAGTGGGCATCGCTTTCAAATGGCCACTTCAGTCGCGCATTACAAGGCGTGAAGCTGCGTGAAGCTTTAGTACCGCTTTCAGCCACTGTGCGTCGCTCTGCCACTGTACATCGCTCTGTCAGTAGCCTGACTGCCGCCCCTTCTGAAAAAGCAGGAGGCTAGGCTACCTTTAAACATAATTGTTACCGAGAGAAATCCCAGCCTACGAATTCAACATTCAACGTAATTAAACATTACCTCGATTAAGGCTACTTGGGTATGGCTTAAGGCTTGACTATACGGTGGTAGCGAAAATCGAAATCTGCTTTTGATAGCCTATTGGTGCCGCTCCACAGAACGAAAAAATATCTTAATTTGCTGTCTATGTTATTGTCAGTGTTGGGGGTAACGCCTTCATAAATCAAAACAGTGTCTTAATTTTATGCTACTTCTTGACTGCAATGTAGTCAATTGACTGCTTGACATGTCATTTTTATTTTTCTGTAGGCCTACAATAAACAAATACATCTGCTTTATGCCATGAATTACATTCATATTTGGCTGACTGCAGGCCAGCACTTCCCTCCCCATATTCCAAGATTAAGATAGTAGCCTATACAAAAAGCACTTCATAGGCTACTATCATAAAAAAAATAGTTAAAACGAATAGCTATTTGCAATTTGACAAAACACTGGTCCTCATTTTGCAAGGATGATATGAGCCTGTTGCATTTAGTTAGATGTCCGAGTCACGCATAATGTTTGAAAACCACCTGGCTCGTAATCACAATAATTTAACACACGACAGTTGGATAGCCTACTTCATCATGTCCCATGCCTACATTTTTGTGAGTAGCATAGAGATCGTTAAAAACAATAAAGTATGGCTCTCCGTTTGGGACATCAAAAACTTAATATTTTTAATAGACTACTGTCGAAGATGCTGACTTGCAAAAGCCTCGGGATGACACGTTATCTCCACTATCATCAGTCATGCCCCTTGATCAAAGTGGGGAATGAAATAAAAGTTTGAGAACCACTGGCTTAACAAGTTACCTGCAGTCCAGAACACAGAATCTGTTGCAATATTCTGATGATCGGCGATGATATCGGCAAATGTTTGTTTTCCAAAGTAATAATTTCACTTCACCATGCACCTTCGACAATGAATAGCTCATTACAGTGCATGAAAATGCACTGTACTGTTATTCCAAGGCTTTTTCTTCTTCTTCTTATTCTTCTTCTTCTAACGCAGTTAATGCAGCTTAAACCGTTTAGCATTAGAAACTTCATTCAAACTATGTTACGTAGGTCTTACTTAGGACATGTGGGCTTTGTATTTTTCAACTTTGTAACTTTTATACTTTTTAAACTATTAATTAAAAACTAGTCAAAATTTCCCCATAGACTTAACATGGGCTGATGACATCACAATAGAGCCGTTAAGCAATTAGAATCCTATGGCAGGTGTTCGGGCCACCTGGACCAACTGCCAGTCTCAGGCTTTAAGCATCCAAACTGGCCCTATTAAGACTACACATCCTGTTCAACTGCTTCCTCTGCCAAAAACTGTTTCAAAATAAAAGTCCTCACTACAATATTTCACTGTTAAACAATTTAACCCTTTAAACTACTGAACTTTTTAACTGTTCAGCCATTGTAACTGTTACTTGTCATCAACTATGACTCCTACCCACTGTAGCTAGTTAGCTAAGTTAGCTAAGTCACATGGTTAGCATAGTTGGCATGCTAGCATGTTAGCATGCTAATTAGCATTTTTAGCAAAACTGCTTAAAATGATTAGCTAAGTTAGCTAAGTCACATGGTTAGCATAGTTAGCATGCTAGCATGTTAGCATTTTTAACATGCTAGCATGTTAACTAGCATGCTAACTAGCATGTTAGCATGCTAGTTAGCATTTTTAACAAAACTGCTAAAAATGATTAGCTAAGTTAGCTAAGTAACATGGTTAGCATAGTTAGCATGCTAGTTAGCATTTTTAGGAAAACTGCTAAAAATGATTAGCTAAGTTAGCTAAGTCACATGGTTAGCATAGTTAAGATGCTAGTTAGCATTTTTAGCAAAACTGCTTAAAATGATTAGCTAAGTCACATGGTTAGCATAGTTAGCATGCTAACATGTTAGCATTTTTAGCAAAATTTTAAAAAACTGATTAGCTAAGTCAGCTAAGTAACATGGTTAGCATAGTTAGCATAATTAACATGTTAACATGCTAGTTAGCATAACTGCTAAAAATAATTAGCTAAGTTAGCTAAGTCACATGGTTAGCATACTTAGCATTTTAACATTGTTAGCATGCTAGTTAGCACAGTAACTTGGTTAACATTATTATCTTTGTTAATATAGTTAGCATAACTGCTAGCAAACATTAGAGCCATTCCAAGTGTCAGTTATCGTCAACTATCTACCTAAATAATTTAACCATTTAAACTATCCACTTATTTAACCGTTCAATCATTCCAACTATATTAAACCTTATCTACCAAGTAAATTATTTACCTATATAAACTATCCACCTATTTAACTGTTGAGTCATTCCAACTATATTAAACCTCATCTACCTAGCAACCAATATAGTTTGTTTTTACTCTGTATGATATTTGACATCATATTTTTTGCATTTTCATGCACTGGATTTCCTTCAGGAAATGCTTTTCTAGTTACACTTGTTACTGTTAAACGTAGGCCTACCTGGTATCATTACAAACATTATTCTGTGTCCTAAAACTGGCATATTTTATGGCATTGTGTCATGTAAGTTCGTTGCAAAATCTAGAGAAATGTGTGAGGTGGTCAGCGGGGGACAATTGAGACACACATTGGATTGTGTTATTACTTGAACATTCCACACTATCCACAGCTGTGGTAGGCCTATCAGGGGCAGGAGGATTACTGTTAGCGCAGGCTTTATATAAAATTCTTCAACAGAAGGCCTCGAATGTTGTCTTGTTTGTGGAGCGCTTTGCAATCATGATTCCAAACACCTCCCTTTACGATGATGAGTGACAGGTGACAGGTCTCAGAATGCGTGCGCTACACAAGGACGGAAGATGATGAATAACTGGGGCCGTAGGCTATTCACAAAGGCTTTTATCTTACTTTAGGAGTAGGCTACTCCTAAATCGCACTTAAAGATTTTAGCTTGGAGTTTTCACTTAAAAGTTATTCACAAAGCCTTTCAGACAACTCCTAAACTAGGAGTGAGTCTTCGTGGCTATGGATGACGCCATTACTCATGCACGAGCTTGACTGAAGTGACCACCTTGATTGGCTGACGATTGTAACGCGGGAATTCCAAACACCTCTCTTCCGATGATGAGTGACAGGTGACAGGTCGGAGAATGCGTCGCGGTACACAAGTAGTCACGAAGGACAGAAAATGATTAATAACTGAATAAAAAGGCCTAGCCTAAATGAATAAAGAGTAAGGCAAAACAAATAGCCTAGTAGCCTAATGAAACATAGGCCTATGGATTGATGCAGTAGCCTACCTTTGCAACATTATTAAATTAATCTGTCACCATATGCCTAGGCCAGTGCCGGCCCAAGCCTTTTGGGGGCCCTAAGCAGAATTTGATTTGGGGGCCCCCTCCCACAACGCAGAGTCACCTGTGCTTGGCGATAATTGACAACTTCACACTATAATGTCATATTATAAATTAATACAGTAAGGTTATGTATTAATACAGTGACTGATTATGAACCACTGTCCCCCTGGACACAGATGCATAAGGACTCAGTAGGCTCATTCAGTAATCCATCCTTGCTCACATGCCAAAATTGTTTTGGGGCTCCGCTCTAGACTTCTGGCCCTAAGTGCTTGGTAAACCAATGTATTAGTTGTTATTTACCCCAACACTGTCACCTTTTAATCTTAGAGGGTACTTATTGATTTATTATTTACAGATTTATTTGAAACATTCATATTCAAAGTGAAGCACTAAGGGGGGTTTACTGAAGTTGAATTGACAAATAACAAAATACAACAGCATTTGTATTTGTTGTAAACAAGTACATCTGTTTAATGACTTGTTTTTCAACAGATTTGCAGAACAAATCCGCAAATGTGCATTAAATGAGCAATCTTCAACTACAAAATAAAACCAAAATAGACAAACATTAATAATTAAAAATAAAATGTCCCAAAAAATAGATACTTATTCCTACTTCGTTCCTGGCTTTCAGGTATCTGCAACTCTGCAGTGGACGAACCTGCAATGATTAAATAAATACATAAGGGACCGTTGGAGGACTGGAGGAAAATAGGGGAGGGTCATGTCTTTTTATTCTTTGTTGAGGGGAGGAAATGAAAATAAAGAGAGATTTCCCGGGTTTCTCACGCAAAATACGGAAAATGTCAACATCCGTCCCCACGTTGGAAGGGTTTGAGCAACAAAGTAGCCTACTTTATTCACGTTGACATTTGGTCAACTTTATCCAGCCCTAAAAAAGCTAAATTTAACTTTGGTTTACTTAGTTTACCGTGTAGCCTAGCCTAACTTTAAACAGTGTGCATGCTTATAAAGCATACTTGTGCTTCATTCATCCACACATCCAGCTCCTAACGTTTTGACAAGCATTTCTACCAAGTGACCTTGTTCCTGCCCATCTCTACCTTTGCTGTCTCCATCCTTTCTGTTTTTGTTGTTTGCAAAAAAATTTTTTCTGTAGGCCTACAATAAACAAATACATCAGCCAAATATGAATGTAATTCTGCGGCATAAAGCAGACTGCAGACGCGCCACTTCCCTCCCCATATTCCAAGATTAAGATAGTAGCCTATACAAAAAGCACTTCATAGGCTACTATCATAAAAAAAATAGTTAAAACGAATAGCTATTTGCAATTTGACAAAACACTGGTCCTCATTTTGCAAGGATGATATGAGCCTGTTGCATTTAGTTAGATGTCCGAGTCACGCATAATGTTTGAAAACCACCTGGCTCGTAATCACAATAATTTAACACACGACAGTTGGATAGCCTACTTCATCATGTCCCATGCCTACATTTTTGTGAGTAGCATAGAGATCGTTAAAAACAATAAAGTATGGCTCTCCGTTTGGGACATCAAAAACTTAATATTTTTAATAGACTACTGTCGAAGATGCTGACTTGCAAAAGCCTCGGGATGACACGTTATCTCCACTATCATCAGTCATGCCCCTTGATCAAAGTGGGGAATGAAATAAAAGTTTGAGAACCACTGGCTTAACAAGTTACCTGCAGTCCAGAACACAGAATCTGTTGCAATATTCTGATGATCGGCGATGATATCGGCAAATGTTTGTTTTCCAAAGTAATAATTTCACTTCACCATGCACCTTCGACAATGAATAGCTCATTACAGTGCATGAAAATGCACTGTACTGTTATTCCAAGGCTTTTTCTTCTTCTTCTTATTCTTCTTCTTCTAACGCAGTTAATGCAGCTTAAACCGTTTAACGTAGAAACTTCATTCAAACTATGTTACGTAGGTCTTACTTAGGACATGTGGGCTTTGTATTTTTCAACTTTGTAACTTTTATACTTTTTAAACTATTAATTAAAAACTAGTCAAAATTTCCCCATAGACTTAACATGGGCTGATGACATCACAATAGAGCCGTTAAGCAATTAGAATCCTATGGCAGGTGTTCGGGCCACCTGGACCAACTGCCAGTCTCAGGCTTTAAGCATCCAAACTGGCCCTATTAAGACTACACATCCTGTTCAACTGCTTCCTCTGCCAAAAACTGTTTCAAAATAAAAGTCCTCACTACAATATTTCACTGTTAAACAATTTAACCCTTTAAACTACTGAACTTTTTAACTGTTCAGCCATTGTAACTGTTACTTGTCATCAACTATGACTCCTACCCACTGTAGCTAGTTAGCTAAGTTAGCTAAGTCACATGGTTAGCATAGTTGGCATGCTAGCATGTTAGCATGCTAATTAGCATTTTTAGCAAAACTGCTTAAAATGATTAGCTAAGTTAGCTAAGTCACATGGTTAGCATAGTTAGCATGCTAGCATGTTAGCATTTTTAACATGCTAGCATGTTAACTAGCATTTTTGTTAACATGCTAGTTAGCATTTTTAGCAAAACTACTAAAAATGATTAGCTAAGTTAGCTAAGTAACATGGTTAGCATAGTTAGCATGCTAGTTAGAATTTTTAGGAAAACTGCTAAAAATGATTAGCTAAGTTAGCTAAGTCACATGGTTAGCATAGTTAGCATGCTAGTTAGCATTTTTAGCAAAACTGCTTAAAATGATTAGCTAAGTCACATGGTTAGCATAGTTAGCATGCTAGTTAGCATTTTTAGCAAAACTGCTTAAAATGATTAGCTAAGTCAGCTAAGTAACATGGTTAGCATAGTTAGCATAATTAACATGTTAACATGCTAGTTAGCATAACTGCTAAAAATAATTAGCTAAGTTAGCTAAGTCACATGGTTAGCATACTTAGCATTTTAACATTGTTAGCATGCTAGTTAGCACAGTAACTTGGTTAACATTATTATCTTTGTTAATATAGTTAGCATAACTGCTAGCAAACATTAGAGCCATTCCAAGTGTCAGTTATCGTCAACTATCTACCTAAATAATTTAACCATTTAAACTATCCACTTATTTAACCGTTCAATCATTCCAACTATATTAAACCTTATCTACCAAGTAAATTATTTACCTATATAAACTATCCACCTATTTAACTGTTGAGTCATTCCAACTATATTAAACCTCATCTACCTAGCAACCAATATAGTTTGTTTTTACTCTGTATGATATTTGACATCATATTTTTTGCATTTTCATGCACTGGATTTCCTTCAGGAAATGCTTTTCTAGTTACACTTGTTACTGTTAAACGTAGGCCTACCTGGTATCATTACAAACATTATTCTGTGTCCTAAAACTGGCATATTTTATGGCATTGTGTCATGTAAGTTCGTTGCAAAATCTAGAGAAATGTGTGAGGTGGTCAGCGGGGGACAATTGAGACACACATTGGATTGTGTTATTACTTGAACATTCCACACTATCCACAGCTGTGGTAGGCCTATCAGGGGCAGGAGGATTACTGTTAGCGCAGGCTTTATATAAAATTCTTCAACAGAAGGCCTCGAATGTTGTCTTGTTTGTGGAGCGCTTTGCAATCATGATTCCAAACACCTCCCTTACGATGATGAGTGACAGGTGACAGGTCTCAGAATGCGTGCGCTACACAAGGACGGAAGATGATGAATAACTGGGGCCGTAGGCTATTCACAAAGGCTTTTATCTTACTTTAGGAGTAGGCTACTCCTAAATCGCACTTAAAGATTTTAGCTTGGAGTTTTCACTTAAAAGTTATTCACAAAGCCTTTCAGACAACTCCTAAACTAGGAGTGAGTCTTCGTGGCTATGGATGACGCCATTACTCATGCACGAGCTTGACTGAAGTGACCACCTTGATTGGCTGACGATTGTAACGCGGGAATTCCAAACACCTCTCTTCCGATGATGAGTGACAGGTGACAGGTCGGAGAATGCGTGCGGTACACAAGTAGTGCGAAGGACAGAAAATGATTAATAACTGAATAAAAAGGCCTAGCCTAAATGAATAAAGAGTAAGGCAAAACAAATAGCCTAGTAGCCTAATGAAACATAGGCCTATGGATTGATGCAGTAGCCTACCTTTGCAACATTATTAAATTAATCTGTCACCATATGCCTAGGCCAGTGCCGGCCCAAGCCTTTTGGGGGCCCTAAGCAGAATTTGATTTGGGGCCCCCCCACAACAACAGAGTCACCTGTGCTTGGCGATAATTGACAACTTCACACTATAATGTCATATTATAAATTAATACAGTAAGGTTATGTATTAATACAGTGACTGATTATGAACCACTGTCCCCCTGGACACAGATGCATAAGGACTCAGTAGGCTCATTCAGTAATCCATCCTTGCTCACATGCCAAAATTGTTTTGGGGCTCCGCTCTAGACTTCTGGCCCTAAGTGCTTGGTAAACCAATGTATTAGTTGTTATTTACCCCAACACTGTCACCTTTTAATCTTAGAGGGTACTTATTGATTTATTATTTACAGATTTATTTGAAACATTCATATTCAAAGTGAAGCACTAAGGGGGGTTTACTGAAGTTGAATTGACAAATAACAAAATACAACAGCATTTGTATTTGTTGTAAACAAGTACATCTGTTTAATGACTTGTTTTTCAACAGATTTGCAGAACAAATCCGCAAATGTGCATTAAATGAGCAATCTTCAACTACAAAATAAAACCAAAATAGACAAACATTAATAATTAAAAATAAAATGTCCCAAAAAATAGATACTTATTCCTACTTCGTTCCTGGCTTTCAGGTATCTGCAACTCTGCAGTGGACGAACCTGCAATGATTAAATAAATACATAAGGGACCGTTGGAGGACTGGAGGAAAATAGGGGAGGGTCATGTCTTTTTATTCTTTGTTGAGGGGAGGAAATGAAAATAAAGAGAGATTTCCCGGGTTTCTCACGCAAAATACGGAAAATGTCAACATCCGTCCCCACGTTGGAAGGGTTTGAGCAACAAAGTAGCCTACTTTATTCACGTTGACATTTGGTCAACTTTATCCAGCCCTAAAAAAGCTAAATTTAACTTTGGTTTACTTAGTTTACCGTGTAGCCTAGCCTAACTTTAAACAGTGTGCATGCTTATAAAGCATACTTGTGCTTCATTCATCCACACATCCAGCTCCTAACGTTTTGACAAGCATTTCTACCAAGTGACCTTGTTCCTGCCCATCTCTACCTTTGCTGTCTCCATCCTTTCTGTTTTTGTTGTTTGCAAAAAAATATATAGTAGGCCCTATTTATTGGTAACCAGCAACAAGTGCAATTTGTTAATCGCTGTCATTCTCTCTCGTGCCAAAAAAAAATGTGTTACGTTCCAAGTAGTGCGTAATTCTGCTTCATACAGTTGAACAAATACATTGGTCATATAAATAGCCAGTTTATGGTCTACAGTGTAGAGTTGGTAAGTTATGGTAGGCCAACTTGGAGTGAATATACAGGGGGATTTCTTTGGCTCTTAGCCTGGCAGGTGCGCCGACGTAGACATAGCCTCTGGCCTAACACTGCAAGCCAATGAATCGTGCTCTCCACGACAACCCACGTCGTTAACTTAAATAGGCCTACTGTATGTTAACATCACTCTGAGTTCGCATTTAAGCAAGCAAAACGATGATTTAAATACATCTGTTTCTCTGGAAGGGCAAGGGGTAACAACAGGACAACACACAGGCCAGAATGCAGGACTAATGTTATGAGAGTATTACAGTAATATGGGATATTCTACGGGAAAATATTAAAACGGCAAGACAGCGGGAAAAGTTAAAATGATAGGCCTAAACCCGAAAAAATTTGGCATGTTAGGTATTTTTCGGTCCCCTGTGATTATTTAGAAATTGTGCAAACGGCCTTTTCAAGTCATTTGAGAAAGAAGGAGTGTAGTCAAGCTCCCAAATTGACCTTCGTCCTGAGAAATTGAGTTTTGGACAATGTTCAGCTTGCAGCTTTACAATGGCTGAGGAAGCCTAGAGACAAGTCCATAGCAACAAGTTCATGTGTTGAATTTGTTATTACCCAGTGTGCTTTGTTGAATGGTCTCAATGTTTTATTGTTTTATTTCATGTGAATACTTACTAGAGGGGTAACTTATTTCAAGTAGGTATGCAGTTGCAGGAAGTGTGCATTTAGTTTCCATGCTTATTGTGTTTCCACAACAATGTTAGTGAGTAAATCTACTATCTTGGTGAAGTGTGATGTGTAAGATCAGAAAGCAGAGGGTGAGTTTAGAAAGATTGCTTAAGTCGATGTCTTTTCATAGCGCTTTACAGCGTGGGCGGAGACAATTGGCCGGGGAGGGTCATGTCTTTTTTAAAAAGACTGCTGGAGGGTCGTTGAAAATTTTCTTGCAGGCTGGGGAGGGTCATGCAACTTTTGATTGAAGCACTCAAAATGCCTCCGGTGACCCCGTTTATAAATAACGAACGGTCCCTAAATAAATAAAACAAAAACTATGTTAAATGTGTCATGTCATATTAACAGGCTATGTAACCATTTGCCATCAAGAAAACCTCACCTTCTGTGTCATCAGCCATGGAGGCAGACACTTGATGAGGTAGAGTTAGGTAGTGGTAGAGATGTGCTCCAAAGTACTTCAACAGTGTCTCTGAAAAAAAAAAAAATATTGCATAAGTGCATATTTGATCGAGCAGAATGAGTTTATTTTGCTATCATTACTTACACTCATCAACAAGCAATTCCACATGTAACAATTCATATTCTATTGGCAAATGAGGCATAATCAAAAGTAGCCTATCCTTAATTGCAGTATGGTGAACGCTTAACATGGTGATCTACTGCAGCCTAAATATTAGGGTAGCACCGCTACA
This sequence comes from Alosa alosa, assembly GCF_017589495.1. Classification (NCBI taxonomy): domain Eukaryota; kingdom Metazoa; phylum Chordata; class Actinopteri; order Clupeiformes; family Clupeidae; genus Alosa; species Alosa alosa. The sequence continues at coordinate 237,643 of NC_063193.1, read as the reverse complement.
TCACTTGCCACTATCTTAATCAAATGTAAGTCTATTTTCATCACAGAAGTCTCCCCACCCAACATGGTATATTTTCTCAAACACTACCATCTCTCTCCAAAGATCTTAGAGCAGAGCGCACGTACTGTTCCATCTTTGCCTATGAAGCTGGAAAGTTACCGATGCCCAGAGTCGCGCTAGTCAGTGGGTTGGGGTTGGGACTGGGAGCCTGGGCTTAGCCAGCTGTTGCTAGCAGACTTACCACTATGTCACATATTATAGAACAGTAATAAACTATCAACACTTTCAGGTGCGAAATCAGAAACAATCCCTCTGTAGTAAATTTGCCCTCAGCTACAGTACGTTTTCATGTAGCTACTGTAATGCTGTAATGTCCACTTCAGTCAGCTAGCTAACTTTAATTTACAACATAAGCCCACCTATGGCTAGGGTACATGCTTGATTGAACATCCAAAACAATCCCAATATCCTTGACATCTGAAATAACCCTAGATAAATATATATTAATGGGAGACATTTCTCTGTTGATGGCGGGGATTTAGCTCTGGTGATGGCTTATATTAGATCATGACAGCTAGCTAGCTACCTCAAGCACAAAACATACTGTAAATAATAATGCAAACACACCTGTATCTTGCTCGTTTTTCTCCTCCTCTATCATTTTCTTCTTTCTGTTTTCGGCACCAGAGGGATACGTCCTTTTTTGTGACTTTTCTTAACATTACCGTCTCTTTCGATTTTTGAACTTGATGCAGTGTCTGCAAGAATTGTCTATGCACCTGAGGTGTCTAGTTTATGCGCGTGACTCAAAGGCTGGCAGACACAGTAGAGGTAGGCAGGCATATTGATCATGAAATCAGAATTTTCTTGTTTTGAATTATTAATTGCCGCTTAGTTCGCTTATGCCTCGAGGAGCCTCTCGCTGCAGCCTGCGGGAAGGCGGGGCTTGACATCAAGCCATAGACAGTAAAAGAAATGGACGAACAGACTCCGTCGTTTTCAATGGGAGGGCACGGAGTCAAATAGAACGATTTTTCAGTTGGTCCCCTCAGTACTGCGCAGCCTCACACTTAACTTCGTGACGTTAGCCATAGAACTGAATCTTGTAGCTCAAATGATAGATACACAGAAATTCTTCTCACATTTCCTTCGCCATCAAAGTTAAACATTTATTTATGGATTATTATTAATATCATCCTCACCAAGTCGTGTTAATGTTGAAGCTACCATACATGATCATCTTCAAAAACAGTCATGCTAAAACAAAACAAAAAAGTTATAGCCTTGAAGCTATCTTCTTTCCACTTTTCCGACCTACGGTCAATCCATCGAAAACCTCTGAAATAATTACTGCCATTTTTTTTTTTTTTTTAAATTAGGTTTACTTTTTTATTATTATTAGGTTGCCTCTGTGTAATGCTTTACCTTAACATACGGTCGTGTATGCTAGGTTTTGCTTACGAGTTACCGTCATAGACAGTAAGGTGGACTGAGCTTCTTATCCAAACAATACGGTTATCTCCCTACGGCTAAAAGAGAGATTACGCCAAAGCTAGCTTCCCTCCAACCGATCAAGCTAACCATTCTTCTTACGGGTAACCAACGTTATGGACGAGGTAGTGGAGTCTGTTTTGCCTTTGTAGTGTTTATGTTGATTACACAAAAGCTACAATATCAGCACAGGATATATGTTATATGAAGTTATGGTATTTCAAAAAATCCTAGAATGAATGGACTTCTATGGGAGTTAGCAGAGAGGTGGTCCCTCCAGCCTACGTCGATTCTTCTACTTCCGGGAATTCGCCTGCCCCCTTGCATCAAGCCCAGCCCACATCCAAGTCAGCCATGTTTTTTTGTATAACGTCACGTTATAATTGCTGGCGGCGAGAGGGAGGCAGTCAGCAGAGAGAGCCAGGACCATAGGCCAGGACTCGCAACTGCTGGTGCTACATTCTACAAACCAGCAACTTACTGCAAAACACGTTTTATTGTGTAATTCAACACGTAAACTGTGGATTCAAACCAGTGCAACAACTCGCAACAGCACCAACGTTTCCATAAGAACGCCGTTGTCACACTGTATTAACGTTTTTCATGTGACGTATTCTAGGTTCTATAGCTTTGTTTACATCCAGCTGGTAGGCAAGGGACAAGTTGAACCCATTGAACATCGTTGTCTGCAGCTGCCTCTCAGTAGGCTACATCTCTGTATTTCAGCAATGTCAACATTTCAGGCATCAATAAAGGTGATGATGAAACGTTATCCCATTGTTCAATATTTGATAGCCTGTAACAGGAACGTTGTTTCGCTAAAATCGCTCTGATTTGGTGCATTGATCTGTATCGATAATGTGCTCAGTGGCCCCCCAAGGCTGCGTGCTCAGTCCGCTGCTCTTCACCCTGCTGACGCATGACTACCCTCATCTCAAATGAATTGAATCGCGCGCGCAAGGCAGCATGGGAAAACCCAGGCTAGCACTGGCCTAGGCTACGTTTGCAAAGAGGAGAACATTTTAATTTGATTCACAATGAAACGTTACATTTCATTTACATGTTAACAATGCATGCAATGCAACGATGCATTTCAAAACATTGCAACGTAAAATGGCACAAAAAAGCTGTTTATGAATAGGTCTTAGTGAGTTAGGAGTCCTCTCGACTTAAGCTGTCCCAGACTTAGGTGCTACTTTTAGGTCTAAAATGCTTCGTGAATTACTTTTTGTGAAAAAATTAGTCCTAAAGTTAGGAGTGACACGCCCATTATTTTTAGGAGTTGCTCCTAAATTCGCCAGTTAGGAGCTACTTTTAGCCTTAAAATTCTTTGTTAATACGGCCCCTGAATAAAAAGGCCCAGCCTAAATGAATCAAAGCAAAACAAATAGCCTAGTAGCCTAATGAAACATACGGATTGATGTAGTATCTTTGTAACATTATTAAATTATTCTCTTACTATGCCTACGTTTGCAAAAGAGAACATTTTAATTTGATTCACAATAATGTTACATTTAATTTACATGTTGACAATAATTAGCCTAGTTTTGGTTTGTTGTTGGCGGCGTTATTGCATGTTAGTTATGCCTACAATGCAAAATTGCTTCCTCACGACTGGAAGCTCCTGTAGCTGCATAGGATTTCTAAACACGGTAAAATGCCGCAGGTTTGTGAATAGGTCTGTGAGTAAGGAGTCCTCTTGACTTCTTTTAAGCTGTCAGAGGTGGGAAGGTGTGATTTGTTGGGGGCAGGGACGGATTAACTGGGCACAAATGTCTGATGGCCCCCCTTCCCCCCAGCCAACGTGAATCGGGTGATTAGTTAATAGACCCCTTCGCAACGGCGGTGAAAACATAAACATTCGGGTGGGTGTGACGTCACTGGAGGCAGAAACAATCATTTGGATAGCGAGGCGGCTATTTGAATAGTACTAGTGAGGCGGCTAAAATCAGACAGTAATCTAAAATCTTTGCTAAAATGTGCAACGATATAACACAGTATGCACATACACTCAGTGTACGTGATCGGGAGGATTATTTTTAAAAAAAATAAGGCTACATTATCAGATGGGACCATCCTGACAGACCTAATACCGTCAGTGATTGGAAAGAAGAGTGACAGGCATCAGTTGAATGGCCGGACATTATTGAAAAACCGAGTGTCTACAGTAAGGAGAACCCCACTAACACTAAACGTTAAGGGAACCAACCAACTAAAACGTTCTCCTGTGGTTGCACAGTACCTTCACACAACGTTCCCGTTTGGTTGTCTTTGGTTGTTTTTTGGTTGTTCTGAGTGCGGTTTTGAAATGTTTATTTAAACAAGCTCCATTTCAGTTTTTGAAGTAGCCTAACATACAAAATGTTTGCAGTCACTTGATTTAGATCCACTCAAATGATTGGTCTTATGAAATCTAAGTAAGGTAAACATCATATCAAGATAATATTTATTTTAGGCTAATATCAATTTTACTAAATAAAAAATATATACTTTTGTGCTTTTTTTACCTTATTAGGGGAATGAACTTTAAACAAGAATCTATCAATAGAACACTTTTCACAACTAAGAAAATTCACTTCTTTCATTTCACATTTCACTTCAGTTCAATCAGACAGGCTCTCCCTTACACGTAGGCCTACCCCCACGCCAGTAGGGGAAAGACAGCGCCTCTGCTTTCAGGTGATCGATTGAAGTCTTGTCCTGACTTCCGTAAACGGGCTCTGTTTGAATTCCGTGATTCCGTGAACACAGCTGGAAGAAGTCTTGGAATGGATTACACTCGTCTTGAATTCGATCTCACGAAAGTAAGTAAAATATGTTACAGTTTCATGATGTAGGCCTAGTGGTTGTAATGCATGGTTTTGAGGTTTAACCTTAAGTCCTTTCACTTGTAGGGCTTTGTTATATTCCAATTCTGCCAAGTTTGTAATTTACCAGAGCACATTGCTCGTTCGTCTTTGTTTGCTGCTGTTCTCAACGTGTTATGTTTTGCAGCATTGTGTAATTAGTTTTAGTGTACAGTCAGTCCTTTTAGGCAAGTCACTCGGCAGTCTAGTAGGCTAGTGGATATACGTATGTAGCTGGATCTAGGCTACTGTGTTGTAGGCTAGTAGTTAGCTGTAGTGGGTAGCCTAGGCTATACTGTGATCAACCCCAAATGTATCCTAGTCTATTTTAAGTGGATATACTGAGATGGTGATGCTTTTTAAGTGGGTATAACCTACTGAACAGTCCTGCATATGTAGGCTACACTAGAGCCATAGAGATTGCTGTAGAGATAATGTACACTGTCGGCGGCCATCTTGTAACACAGTTTTTCGGATAGACGATTCAAGTGAATAGACCTCTGAATTTTGCCTTCAAAAAGCTGAGATCTTGCAATTTTTGCAATGGGAAAATAACATGGGGAGAGAATTATTGCACTCTCCTGGGGACGAAGAAGTCTGAAATGCAGACACTTTGCTCAACACTTCTGTCCTCTGCCTTCGAGTGGTAGGCTAACTGTGATCTTCGGTAGGCCTACGTTAAGACAGCAACTTAGATTTTTGCTACCCCAGACCTAACTTGCAATGTAACTTGTCATAGGTAGTTAGGTTAAATTAACACCCTGATCTCCTTATAGGCAAAGATGGCAGTTTTTGGTTCCTTTTTGTAGTCGAACTTCAGAGGTCTGTTGGGAAGCATACAGGAAGGGGCGGAATATGTGTAGTTGGCTATACACAGCTGCCATACTGGCTTTACAAACTAAGCCCATGCATTTCTATGGATGCTGTGTCTCCCCATTAGAAATTCTCTGGGCTACAATACAAAAACCAAGTCAAAAGCTGGGCCAAATATCCAGTCAAGAAAATCTGGTTGTGTACAGGTGACTGATTGCTGCAATACTATCAATAATAGTTTTCTCTGTATGGAAATACTGCTTTGTTCTACTACTGGCTCACAAAAACTTTGTTCTCTTAACGTAGATTCATACACCAAAGCTATGGAAAAATGTCAGCGGCTGATGGACACTTCTTGCATTGAGGCGGAAGAAGATGCGAGCGTCCACAAAAGGCAGTGCAGGGTCACGTGATGGTAAGACCTCTTAAATACAGACTACATTATTTACACAATTCAAATATTCTTTTTGCAATCAGTGCAGATTGTATGGTCTTTTATTTCAGATGAATCCGTTCCGCAAGCAAGAAGGCATTCCAGGATGGTGCGTGTGCCTGGAAGCCCTGTCTGTAAGTTAACATTTATACATGTATTTAAGAAACCAGTTGAGTCATATTTCCTACCATGGAACTTCTGACATTCATGTTTATTAACCTGGTGCATATCATGTGGCTGTTCTGATGTATTTGTCTCTTCCTGCCTTTTTTTAGGTCAGCAGATGTCACTGCCTCCACCACCTGCATGTGAGTTTTTCTTTTTAGCGATTGTTTAATGTAACAGCATAGGTTTATCTTTTGCAAATGTCATGTGCAAGAAACCTACCATAAATGAACTGACCAATATTCATATTTACTTTCTTTTTAGATGAGTCAACACCACACAGGCAACCAGCTCATTGCCCAGAGCTGGATGGGTCTATTATAACGCCTGCCACTTCATCTTGGGACCCAGTTGAAGGTACAGTGTCTTTGAATTTTCCATTTCCTAGTAAATACAATTTCATGACAAGGAACTTGAGAGTAACTAACTTTTTTTTGTTGTAAACAGCACAAGTGACTCATCACACAGAGGGAGGTGGCTTGGCCATGGAGACGGAAATAAGAGGTAAGAAGACTCACTTAATTTGTTCACATATGCAAGTGTATAATGCATTTAACAACTACAACTAACACCATCCATTTTTCCATAGCAATAAGAACAACCATTACCGCATGGCACAGCGAATGGATGCATTTGAGGAGAAGATGGATGAGCTGCTCATGCTCTTAAGGAGCTCCCAGTCACCTCCCTTTGCTCCAGTCAATGACGTATTGCTGTCGTCCTGCTCAACAGTCACTGAGCTGCAGGAGAGGAGGAACAAAATGCCCTCCCTCCAGGACTTGTACTCTGGGACCTAAGCGGGCAGAGACCATCACCAAAGACTCCACATATCCTGCACACACACTCTTTAACTTCCTCCCCTCTAGCAGGCGCTACAGATCCCTGCACACAAAAACAACCAGACACAAGAACAACTCTTTTCCCACTGCCGTCACTCTCCTGAACTGCAGATAAGTGGGGTCATCCCCACTTTGACCATTCACCTGCACATTACATACTTTATCATTCCAATATGTGTCTTGCACACTACACTTGCACTATTACTTTGCACTCTACATCACACTCCATGTGTACTTATATTGGTATTATGTCTTATTTCTATAGTTGTTTTGTATATTATTGTGTTGGTATCTGCCACAATGTATATTGTTGTCTCTATTGTACAGTATGTCTGTCTATTTGTTGAATGTATAGAGCCCCTAACAAAGTCAAATTCCTTGTGTTAGTATATTTGGGTAACATGGACCTTTTGTATTTTGATTATTTTATATTAAAGTTATAAATCCCATCAATTTTGCCTGTTCATTAATTCCTCCAAAATATATAATAATGCATTCCTGCTCATGAAGTTTAAAGGTGCCATGTGTAATATCCGCCAAAAAATCAATTCATACTCCACATTCCATAAAAGATGGAGGCAGTATACCTCCAGAAAGTGAGTTGGTCTACCCTAGAGTAACAACCGAGAAACGTGTATTGCAGTTTGGCTGGCGGTTATGTTGCCCGTGATACCGCCCCCATGGCCGAAGCTGGTATTATGACACCTGTCGGGCTGTGGCTAGTAATTTAGCATGCTAATTCTGGTTGATATCTCTGCAGCACTATACCTTGCCATTTTTTTAATGACATCATCACCCTTATTTCTTCTCATTCTTTTGATGCGTGTAGCTCATTTTTTGGATATTTTTACCTCAATTCTTACACATGGCACCTTTAAAGTAATAATAAAATTGGTATGCAAATTGCAATGTTATGGGAATGTTCCCTAAAGGTTGCAACGGTTAGGGAACGTTAGGGGAAGGTTCTCTAAAGGTTGCAACCTTTAGATAACGTTAGGGGAACTTACTCAAAAACTAACCTTCAGGGAACGTTTGGGAACCAAAAACTAACGTTCCCGAAACCAAAAACTATGGTTCCCAGAACGTTTTGGGAACCATAAATTGTTAGCTGGGAAGCTGAGGGTGTATAAATCATTGAATGCATATAATTATCCCCTAAATGGTTATGTCCAAGACTTACAATAGACCTACAATGACGTATCGGATGAGTTTTGTGTTTGCTGAACCGACATTTTACCGAGCCAGTGCCAATGTCACAAGGCAAAGATGTATTGCAAACGTGCTAATTACCGACCATTTCGTTTGAAAATTCTAAAACAACAATGTTTTTTAATACTTCAAAATAACATTTTATAAATGAACCTCACATTTTTCAGTAGCCATAGGTGTGTAGATTTGAACAAAATCTAGTTTGTTTCTTACCGGGGCTGCCTGAGTTACTACTTATTTCAAATTTAACCGATGACTTTTTCGGTTCTGGCACCCGACAGCACAGCAAGATGAGACCATGATAACCTTTAGCCTCCCAAATATGACTGTTGGTTTAGCTTCCCAGCTGAGGTGATGGTTTGTTTTGCCTCCAGTGAACGTAATGACGTAGGCTGAGAAGGTACCTATAGGCCTATCATGAAGATTTTTCCTGCCATCTAAGGCACGAGCGCATCTTCCCTCGCGGTCCGCGCGCGGGATCAAGCGGTATCACGTGACTTTAATTTCTATTTTTCCAGTGATGCTGCAACAACCCAAACAACCGGCAGATGTCTCAAGTGAGCAGGGTGTCTCGTAAAAAGAAATGGAGCCTGGAAACCCCTACACAGACTTAACTACAGACTTTAGCAAACTGGTTTAGAAATAATTTAATAGCCAGAAATATGCCTGCCCTGCCCTAATAAAGAAATATTTGGTTAACTGCGAGTGAATCCTGTTTGCAGCCGTAGAAGAAACGCAGGACAAATTAAACATTCTGGTTTTCTCCGAGTGCAACGATGATAGACAGACATCATTTGGACAAAATATAGAGCATATTAACCTCCGTTGCTCAGCCAAATGCCTTCCTGTAACATTCTGTTATCACAGAGTTACAGGCGATAAACGATTTTTGATGGTCACAAGTTTATTTTATTAGCGGTTTATTTTTTTGATTATTAAAGAGTGTTTTTCCATTTAAATGGTTGACTTAGTGCTTATTCAGTAGAGCATCAATCCCTAGACGTTCACATTACATGTTTGTTTGTAATGGATGCAACCGACAAGCAATCTAGGGACTGTTCGTTATTTATTGAAGGGGCCACAGGAATTTTGAGTGCTTCAGTCAAAAGTTACATGACCCTCCCTTGCCTGCTAGAAATTGTTCAATGACCCTCCGACAGAATTGTCAAAAAATACATGACCCACCCCTGCCAATTGTCGCTGTCTTCCTCTCGCGCTGCTTTGCGCCACGAAGACACACTGTGATAACGTTCTTAAATCAATCTTTCCCAAGAGCTTGCATGCTACCAGTCCTTCCTTTTCAAATGTGTTGCACCTGTTTGCACAATTTCACAAGTAGGCTAATCATATGTGGTTAATAATATGACAAATAATCCCTGTGCACGGAGACCGAAACAATGCATGCCAACTTTTTCCGTGTTAATCACGTATTTTAACTTTCCCCGCTGTCTTGCCGTTTTAATGTTTTCCCGTAGAATATCCCATATTTTAATACTCTCATAACATTAGCCCTGCCATCGGGCCTGTCTCTATGTTGCCCTGTTGCTACCCCTTGCCCTTCCAACAAAACAGATGTCTTCAAATCATCGTTTTCCTTGCTTGAAGGCGAACTTAGTGATGTTAACCTATTTAAGTTTAACGGCGTGATTGTCGTGAGAGCACGATTCATTGGCGTGCACGCGTTTGTATGGTTATATTGCTTGACGGGGGATCCCAAGCAGCTTTCAGCCATAAGGCTACTTTGAGAACATTTCCTAATTCACCCGACACTAATATTCAAAATGTTGAAAACTATTTTGGCATATCCTACAGTATAAGCAGTTTAATTAAATGTAATGTTAGTTGTAAACAAACGGGCTACTTGGTGAGGCTTGGCCTCACAGATGCGCTCGTGCCTTAGATGGCAAGAAAAATCTTCACGATATAGGCCTATTAACTGACCACCCGATTCACGTTGGCTGGGGGGCAGGGGTTGGCCATCAGACATTTGTGCCCAGTTAATTCGGCCCTGCCCCCAACAAATCATACCTTCCCACCAGCTGTGACAGCTTAAAAGAAGTCGAGAGGACTCCTAACTCACAGACCTATTCATAAACTGGTTTTGTGGCATTTCGCCTGTTTTGAAATCCTATGCGGCTACAGGAGCTTCCAATCGTGAGGAAGCAATTTTGCATTGTAGGCATAACTAACATGCAATAACGGCGCCAACAACAACCAAAACTAGGCTACTCATTGTCAACATGTAAATTAAATGTAACATTATTGTGAATCGAATTAAAATGTTGTCTTTTGCAAACTTAGGCATAGGCATAGTAACAGATTCATTTAATAATGTTACAAAGATACTACATCAATCCGTATGTTTCATTAGGCTACTATAGGCTATTTGTTTTGCCTTACTCTTGATTCATTTAGGCTAGGCCTTTTTATTCAGTTATTCATCATCTTCCGTCCTTGTGTAACGCACGCATTTTCAGACCTGTCACCTGCCACTCATCGTAAGGGAGGTGTTTGGAATCATTCCCGCGTTACAATCATCAGCCAATCAAGGTGGTCACTTCAGTCAAGCTCGTGCATGAGTAATAACGTCATCCATAGCAACGAAGACTCACTCACTCTTAGTCAAAGATCAGTAGCCTAATATTCAACCATTATTTAAATGGGCTATGCATTGGGTTAGACACCAGGGGCCATATTCACAAAGCCTTATCTTACCACTAGGAGTAGGCTACTCCTAAATAGCAATAAAATATTTTAGCTAGGAGTTTCTCTTATTAAGTTATTCACAAAGCCTTTCAGACCTACTCTTAGTAAGGGAAAATGACAACTCCTGAACAGATTCTGGAGCTGAGCGCTCTAGAATCTTTGACTAAGAGTGAGTGAGTCTTCGTGGCTGAAAGTGGTACTAAAGCTTCACGCAGCTTCACACCTCGTAATGCACGACTGAAGTGGTCATTTGAAAGCGATGCCCACTGTAGCGGTCATATCAGGCTGTCACTTCGGCTGGTCTGGGATGTTGCATGGGGCCCACCCCCTCGCGCCCCGATTTCTCAAGGGTGCACGGTGCCTCAGACCTCCGTGCTCGGTCATGGTCCCACCGTGGGACCTAGCCCTGGTGCTGAAAGCTCTTTCGGGGCCGCCGTTTGAGCCAATAGCGCAGGCCCAGCTGAAGTAACTGTCCTATAAGACGGCGGTACTACTCGCGCTGACCTCGGTTAAGCGAGTAAGTCACCTCACCGTGCTATCGGTTAGCCCTGCCTGTCTACAATTTGCGGTGGATGATTCAAAAGTTTTTCTCCACCCCAACCCCTTTTATCAGCCGAAGATTCTGTCCTCTTCAGCGAGATCAAGGATCATTGAGCTGTCTGCTTTTTGCCCCGATGCCCAGCGGGAAGAGCCATGGCTTATGAGCTTGTGTCCGGTCAGGGCCCTGAGGGCCTACCTAGAGAGAACGAGCTCGCTCTGCAGGACTGAGCAGCTGTTTATCTGTTTTGGTGCACAGGCGCTGGGGAAGCCCCTCTCTAAACAGAGGCTCTCCCATTGGATCGTGGAGGCCATCACATTGGTGTATGGTGCGGCGAGAGCCGCGCCACCAGCCGGACCAGGTGAGTGGCAGTGTCCTGGGTGGCATGGAAGGGAGCCATGTTGGAGGATATCTGCAGGGCCGCCAGCTGGAAGACGGGTGATACATTTGCACATTACTACAGCTTGAATACTGCGAGCATGTCTGTCGTCTGTTCTGTGTTATCAGTGGCGTGCGATCGTAGTACAGTTATGTAGCCTCAATGGAGCAGTGCGAGGGGAGCCTGGTTGGACTCCAGGGGGAACTCCGGCCGGGACATAGCTGTCCCCGACGCGTTGCGGCTATCGCAACCGGTGATAGGGTGCCTAAGGCGAGCTCATGGTCTCGCCGGGGTGCTTATAACAGTTGAAACCAGGATTAGCCCTCGCCTCATTCAGTACTCACATTCAGTACTGGGATTTAGGAATTCCAGTAGTTGCAGAAACACCCAGAAACACTTTTACACAGTGACCTTGTCTTGTCTTGTGTTCAGGATCAAATTATCTATCCCATATTCAACCAAGAGTGGAGACTAAACCAATTCACGTTGTGCAAATTTGTATTATTTTTAATGACATCACACAATCTAGAAAAATAACATGCATATGAAACTACAGGCCTTCATTTACATTATGAATGAAATATGCTTTTTTGGAAGTATTTCATGACGTGGTTGACTTTAGCCTACTAATTACAGCTGTTACAATGACAACGAACACAAATAAAATGAAATAGTTCAACATGATCAGCTGCCCATTTTTTTCAGTTAGACACAGGACAAACCATCACAAACAATTTGATTTCCTATCATAGCTATGCCAATGACACCCAACTTTACTTAGCTCTTTCGCCTAACGACTATGGTCCCCTTGAATCTCTTTGTCAGTGTATTGACAAGATTAACAACTGGATGCCTCAAAATTTCTTCAGTTGAACAAAAAAAAAAAAACTGAAGTAATTATATTTGGTAAAAAGGAGGAAAGGTTGCCACTCTCTTTGATATTAAAGGGCTTAAAGCAAAGGATACTGTTAAAAATCTTGGTGTCGTAATTGACCACATTACTCCAATACTTAAGTCCCTGCATTGTCTTCCAGTAAGTCACAGAATTGACTTTAAATCGCTTCTGCTTGTTTATACATCACTAAATGGAACGGGACCAAATGCTTCAGCAGAACACACCTTCCAGACCTATCAGGCCTAAGGAGAAATACTTGTTAGTAAAACCTACTGTTAGAACTAAACATGGTGAAGCAGTGTTTAGTTGCTATGCAGTTCAGCTCTGGAACCAACTTTCAGATGAGATCAAAGTTGCCCCAACTGTAGCCAGTTTCAAATCTAGACTTAAGACCAAACTTTTCTCAGATGCTTTCGGCTAACTGATCACTTATTATGCGCGGCGGTCTCTTTTTTCTTTTTTTTTTCTTTTTCGCATGGCCAAATTTCCATCAAGGATTCCCCGGACACTGAAAGACCGGGGTACGCAAAACTTGGTGGGCATGTAACCCCACATGGATAGCATGGAACCATCGTTTTTTGTTTTGATCTGTAGCCCCTCCGCTGGACTGGACCCCCCGAAAGGAGGGTAGGGCAGACACAGTTTTCTGTGAATATCTTAAGAACCGTAGGGTTTAGGAAGGACCACCTTTTTTTGTATGTTGATCTCAAGGGGCCATGTCAACCCATTCCATAACCACTCATTTCATGTATAGCGCCACCTAGGTAAACACAAAAAAAGTAAAAATGAGGTGTTGTAATCGCAGGTATCTGTGACCTAACATAGTCAAAACTGCACAAAATTGGAAGTGTAGGATCATTATGACACCCTCTGAATGCATGCCAAGTTTCGTGGAATTCCGTTCATGGGGGGCCACACAATAAATTAATTTATGTTACTATACACCAACTGGCCTGTAGGTGGCCAGAGACAGTTTTCTGTGAATATCTTGAGAATCGGAGGGCCTAGGAGGACCACCTTTTTTTTTGTATGTTGGTCTTAAGGGGCCAGGTCAACCCATCACATTACCACTAATTTCATTGATAGCGCCACCTAGTTAAAAATTAAAAAGCAAAAAATTAGGTGTTTTAATCACAATATCTCTGGCTGACATGGTTGAAAGTGTAGGATCATTATGACACCCTCCAGTGCATGCCAAGTTTAATGAACTTTCGTTCATGGGGGGCCATACAATACAATAATTTATGTGTACGTTTAGTGACCGTACACCAACAGAGTTTTCTGTGAATATCTTGAGAACCGTAGGGCCTAGGATGACCAATTTTTTGCGTATGTTTGCCTCCAGGGGTCATGTTAACCCATTCCATATGCACACATGTGCATAAACAGATACACACGCACACACATACTCACACAGTAGACATATGTACGCATGCATGCACATGCACAGACACAGGCACATACGCAGGCACACACACAAGCACACACACACACACACCACCCACACACACATAAACATAAACATGTACACGCACACATGCACACAATTCAAGAATTTCTCAGAATTATGAACAGGCAAAATGGGGGTGGGGTTGTACAAAATGTATTTTACATGTGTAATCTATGAACTAATCATGTTTTGATACTTGTTGTCTAGCAGATACCAGTGAGAATTGAGTGTGCATAATGCAATTCAGTTAGACAGTTAGAATCATATATGCCTTTCAGCGTGACTTATTTTTGTAGAAAAAAATGTGCTGGTCTGGGCGGCGGTCATATCTAGTTTTTTACATTTACATTTACCTTTTATGCAGGCTACTATAACCTTGTGTGTTTTATGTTTTCTTACTATTATTATTATTATTGTATTATTTACTTTTTAAACTATTCTTTGAGTATTGCCCTTCTATGCTTTTATCAGCTATTCCTGTTTGCTTTTGTTTATGTAAAGCACATTGAATGACTTCTGTGTATGAAATGTGCTATATAAATAAAGTTGACTTGACTTTTCTTTTATTACTATTTTGTATCATTATTATTATTATTGTAGTTATCATTACTATTGTTTTTTGTTTTGTTTGTTAGTTTGTCTGTAAAGCACTTTGTGCTTTGTGCTTGAAAAGTACTATATAAATAGATTATATTCTTCTTCTTTGTCTTCTTCTTCTTCTTATTATTATTATTATTATTATTATTATTATTATTATTATTATTATTATTATTATTATTATTATTATTATTATTATTATTATTATCTGTCCAAGCGGGTCCAGACCAAACGGTGTAATGTGAATGCTCCCTAACTGTTCGAATTCCGTGTCAGCTACTTTGAAGAGGTTGCTCTCTCTCCAAACTAGTTTTGATGGACATGTCAAGATGAAATGAAGAGGGTTGACATGGTATGTCGACTTTCCCGAAATTTCGAAAATTCTTCATGTGTGGCCTTAATACTCCGTCATAAAAAAAACAATGTGAACAGCCATACAAAAAATTGGATTTCATTAAAAAGAAGAAGAAGAAAGCAGAATTGAAAATGTAGACTTGCGGTGCGAAGCTAATGCCTATGGAAGCGTCGCCACTCTTTCTTCTCAACCGCTCTGGTTTTAGGTACCATGTCGCTTTAAATGCGGTTAGCAGCAGGCCACACTCAGTCTGTGTGAGGAGTTGAACTATCGCCGATGTGTGACGGCTGGCTCGTGTAAGCTAATAGTAGACTGAGAGAAAAGGCATCTCCTGAACAATCACGTAAATGAAACTTACGCTACCCTGATAAGTTTACTAACCAACACTCTAAACGGCCTTAGTCCGATCTGGAAGAATGCGTCTAGTGGCGTAAAAAGGTTGAGTTTTGAGTGCGTAGCCTTTTCTGGACACAATTAAACCAGCGTGTATATATATATACGGAGCCAGGCCAGATTAACAGCTAACGAGATTTGGGAACTTGATGGAAATAATAAACGTCTCTCACAAATCAAGTGGATGTGTGTGATATGGGCAAACACAGCACACCGGTTTTGGAGTGAAGAATTCCTACGTTGACCGCCTCCGACATGACTGATGGCCACAAACGCGGGGACGAAATGTGTGATGTTGCACATCCGAGGTAGGCTATTCTGTTGGTTAATCTAACTGGGCTAAAATAGACCATATTATAATGTAACGATCTGAACATGTTTAACTGTACGTTTAGGTTGCTTAATATAGTTTTAGAAAGCATTTGCCAACGACGTGCGCAGGTTTTTACGTGCGTAAAGATAACAATTAAAATTATGGGGCAGGTCATTCAGTTAGTTATACGGAAATCCAATGAGTCATTTGCATTTGTTATGGTGCATATTGTAGCTAGTTCATAGACTAGCCCATTATTATTAGGCTACGTCTAGACCCAAGTGTCGTTTGTTTGAGACTAGGCCTTATTCAACTCTTGTCAAAGCAAAGCTTCATCACAAGACATAGTTACTTGTAATGGCTCTTCAGGTCAACTGGCCGTCAGCAGTTCAAAGGCAGTTTGGCCCCTTTGCCCCTACACAAACACACACACCACACATACTCATACACATTGGCCTCAATTTGGGCCTCTTTGCCACCATATTAGTGTGATTGCTTGTGTAGCAAGTGCACGGTATTGTTCTTGCAAAAAACACTGTAGCTCCACTAGTTATTAGTGTGCTCGCACTATTCTTTTAAGCTAACTATCTTATTAGAGTGCTTGCATAAGGAAGGACACCTATTCAGGTTTAGGTATTTTTGGGGAGTTTAGAGCTCCCTGTAGAGTCGCGATGTTACTCGGCAATAGCAAAATACTCGGTAAATAGCAAACTTCTCGCGATTTATCCCCCCTGTAGCCTACACAATGCAAATGCATTTGTTGTCGTTTTGTTGTTTCGTTGTCTCAGTAAAAAAAATCAAGTTTTTGCCTGAAATTGCACTGTGCTTATTTACAAGGGCATTGTTCCCACCTCTTTTGGGGTCAACCATCAAGTGCTGGACCTCTATAGAAAGCTGAGAACCTGTAGCTTTCGTAGGAAGCAGTCAAAATAACTGTGTGATGTACTGACACAGCGCTACAGAGCTACAGAGGCTAGAATATAGTTTTTTCTTTCTGCCGGATTACAAGCATCTCTGAACTGACCACATTTCAGCCCTCTAGGTCACTTGATATCCCTTTGAAACACAACTGAGCCCTAGCACCAGGTCTTGTGAAGCTGTGTGCAAAAGTTGATCAATATAGAATAAAAATATGCGTGCTTTAGACTATTATTTGCCAAGGTATGCCCATGCGTTTTGTAAAATGCCTATGGATACTCCCCAATAGGACTTTTTGTTATCCAAAATGCATACTGACAATCAAATGCTTACTGCACATGAACCCCTTTGTGTAGAAGCATAATCCTGGTCTCAAATGAAAGGTAACACTTTGAGGTTTCTTGTGGACTATTTAGATTGTATGTCAGGTGTTCTGATATAGACTGACTACACAAAATATGGAATAATTACAAAAAAGTCTCTATTTTTGCATTTACTTTGTTGGATCAATGAGTATGTATAAGAAACTATACATCTGTACAACTAATATTGGATAATACAACATGAAGAATCAATTTCTATGGATTCTTGTGAATATTTCAGTACCCAATATGATGCATCCACTTATTGTGCTGCAGCTACACTGCAGCCAGAAGTCAGGGATCACCAAAAGCGGAGGAGGGGGAGGGGGGCATTTTGGATCAAATTTAATTGAGACATAATAAAATTAATCTGAGAATGTAAAGCACTATACAGATTGTACATGAAAAAAGTTGTCATTTTTGGATTCCCAACAGTCAAAGCTTTGAAATGGTGTATAACATTACTATGCTACATAGCAATATGGCGCATACAATTGATTTAGAATGTTGGGGGGAGGTGGGGAAGGGGGGTAACCGTCCCGCCGGCGGGACACTGAAATTTATTTGGTTAATTAACAACAGGCAAAAACTATCTCTTAAGAGCTATATCTACTGTAATGTTTTAGATTCTTGTGAGTTTTGGCAGGGCGCCACTCTTGGAAGTTGCATGGCTGGTGGTAGGCGATCGCTACATCTATGCTGTATTCGCCTTATTCACCCGGCTGCGATAACGAGGCTGAGGAGTGCACTTGCCATTACACCTCAGTCCAGCAGATGGTGGTGGTAATGCACTCCATTTGCAAACTGCCGAAAAAACCTCACCGATTAAAGAAGAAGGGTTCACTGGTGCATTACCACCACCATCTGCTGGACTGAGGTGTAATGACAAGTGTACCCCTCAGACTCGTAATGGCCGCCGGGTGAGTAAGGCGAATAGCTATGCTAGGTGAACGATTTGCCTATTACAGGTTCGCATAGTGTGCCTTTAACTTTACTTTATTGGACACGCCCCCAAAAAAAAGATAAATAAATAATGTTGCCCATTATGACATAGATAGATAGATAGATAGATAGATGGATACTTTATTGATCCCCAAGGGAAAATTCAAGGAAATTCAACATCACCCTCTGTAGCCCCAGAGTGTAATAGTCCATGGGCCATACCAGATACTGGTAGCCTACCATCTGGGTGGGCAAATTCTAGTTGTGATTTTTTTTATACCTACACACCCTTGGTTTATGTTTTGATATGATCGACCTCTGAGATTGGTAGCTTTTTAGTGGTTGTCACCTAATGAAGTAATAAGTAATATATTATAATATATAGTATGTACTTACAAGGGCGCGGGAAGGGGGGTGCTGAGGGTGCTGCAGCACTCCCTGCTGGCAGGAGATCGATTTTTAAAAATTGTTATATGTAAATAATTACTAATTCGCTGTCTGACATTAGTTATATTTTTGTATGTGAAATGATGAGTCAAATAGCAAAAAAGGGTTATGGATAGGTTCGAATATAGGCTACTAAAAATTAACAGTTATAGAGATCAACGTGAACGTGAGTCAGTTACTGTAAGAACCGTAGCATGGTTTCAGCTAATGTGATAGCGATCAAGGGTGTAGGCCTACGGTTGATATAGGCCTACATGCGATTTACACGATCAAAAAAGCATGGATAAGCTGAAAGAAACTTTACTTGTGTTTTACAGTTTTGCAAAATTAATAAATGTATAGCTAGTGAAATCATTTCACTATCCTAGTCGCTAAGATAAAATTATTAGGACGCATACTTGCTGTGGAGACGACACACTTTAGGCTATTCAGAAATGATTTGCGAGATCATTGCAGCCTGATTATTAGCCTGTATTTAAAGCCATACATCTCTGGTGTGGTTTTAACGATTAGAAAAGTAATTTTCCTTAGCTATACTGAAATAGGCTAATGATGTCAAGTGCGCTTCTGTGGGGTTAGGGTGGGTGCAGTGGAGTCGGAGTGCTGTTGTGGAACAGTGGAATTTGTGGCTGCCCAGGACTTTTCTAAAACTTCTCTTTATCACCCGCACACAGCACTAAAATGATGTGTTTAGCAGTCAAAATCCCAAACATGTCCGGGGGGGAGAAATTGCCGGACATCCATTATTTTTGTTATTCAGCACCCCTGGTCAAAAAAAGGTTCCTGCGCGCCTGTGTACTTACTAGTCATGAATTGGTTCCATATTCTAAAGTCAGGCATTAGCCTACTCTCCCTCTGATAAAAATTACATGGTGGGGACATTTTCAATGCTGTCACTTTTCTCATCTTTTTCCCATTGTCAACACACTCCAAACTACTGTACTAGCAATGTATTAAGGGTAGAATGTCTGTATTGATCAGGGGTCATAGTCTCTAGACTGTTCCCACCATGTAATTTTTATCAGAATGCCTGACTTTAGAATATGGAACCATTTCATGACTAGTAAGTAGCCTACATACTGCATAGGTATTACTGATGATAATGTGCTTTCTGCTAAGGAACCAGTTTCCACTTTAGAATGGGAGCCAATCTCCCAGTTGTTAAGTGATGTCACAGCAACCTGGGCAGTGAAATACAGCAATGAGGTTGAGATATACAGTCCTTGCTTATTACAGTGCATGAAAATGCACTGTACTGTTCTTCCTAGGTAACTTCTTATTATTATTCCGCTTACCACTTTTTCCGTACGCAATTTCTCTTGAACAGTTTAACTTAGAAACTTCATTCAAACTTTGTAACGTAGGTCTTCAAACAGATCGGGTTGCTATATCTTTTCAACTTTGAAACTTTTATACTTTTTAAAGAAAAACTTTTTTAAAATCCCCATAGACTTAACATTGCCGATTATGACATCATAATACGGCCATTAAGCAATTATAATCCTATGGCAGGTGTTCAGGCCACCTGCAGCCTCAGGCTTTAGTCAAGTCAAGTCAAGTCAGTTTTATTTGTATAGCGCATTTAACATGCACAGAGTGCAACCCAAAGCGCTCCACATATAAGACATTGTCATTGACACATAGACTAACAAAGACAATAGCGGACGGAGCGCGTGAAGTCGCCAGCGCATCGCGACACCAAGACATAGAACTACATTTAAGAAATAACAAACGCAAAAGATGCAGGACGGAGAGGCGTAGTCACCAGCGTACCCGTGACACCAAGACATACAAGACAGACAACAAACAAATGAATAAATAAAATAAATAAAAATTAGAATTAGTCCAATTTCCAACCGGCTGAAAATGTCCAACCCTAGCAATGATGACTCGCGTGAAACTGTGCACAGCTGTGTCTCCACAACCGATGCAACGCCAACAAAGTTCTTTACACTCACTGGCAGTCTGGAGATAACGTCAATGTTAGGCCCTGTTAGTGTGGAGATCACTGGAAGCATACCAGTCCGAAAGTTGTGGGCGATCTTGTAGATTAGCAACTCGGTGGCCTCGCAGAGTAGCTCCAGCTGCTGTCCCGAGAAATCCCCTCGACCAGACAGCGAAGTGCAGCACCGGCTCACAGATGGATGTGAAGGATGTAAGAGGCCCAGGGCAAAAGCTAGCCATAGCAAGCTCCCAATGGACAGACGTTAATAACATCAGCCGACTTGAAAGCAGTAAAAAGGACTAAGAGAATAACACAAAAACTATCAAAAATAACTTAAATAAAGAGAGAAAACATTTAACTAGACAAATCAATACAAAAAAAATAAACATGACATTACATAAAATTACGAACATTACATAAAAACAAACAAAAACATGATGCCAGACGGAGCGGCGTGTCTCGATAGCGTAACCTTGCAACGTAGTAGTCTTTAAGCATACAATCTGGGTCAATTAAGACTACATATCCTATTCAACTGTTTCCTCTGCCCAAAACTGTTTAAAAATAAAAGTCCTCACTACAATAATCCACTGTTAAACAATGTAACCCATTAAACTACTAAACTTTTTACATTCAACTTTTAAACGGTCTACTTTTAAACTATCTATCTATTAAACTAGCTGTCTATCAACAACTTTTAAAATATCTACATTCAACTTTTAAACTTTTAAACTATATACATTCAACTTTTAAACAGTCTACTTTTAAACTATTATTAAACGATCTATTAAACTAGCTGTCTATCAACAACTTTTAACTTGTCATCAACTATGTCAACACTTGTCATCAACTATGACTCCTACCCACTGTAGCTAGTTAGCATGGTTAGCATAGGTAACATGTTAGGATTGCTAGCATTGTTAGCATTTTTAGCAAAACTGCTAAAAATGATTAGCTAGGTTAGCTAAGTCACATAGTTAGCATGTTAGCATTGTTAGCATGTTAGTTAGCATAACAATTAAAAATTATTAGCTAGGTTGGCTAAGTCACATGGTTAGCATAGTTAGCATGTTAACATTGTTAACATGCTAGTTAACATAGTTAGCATAACTACTAAAAATAATTAGCTAGGTTAGCTAAGTCACATGGTTAACATAGTTAACATGTTAGCATTGCTAGCATAGTTAGCATGTTTAGCAAAACTATTAGAAAACGTTAGCTAAGTTAACTAAGTAGCATGGTTAACATGTTAGCATTGCTAGCACTGCTATAAAACATTAGCTAAGTAGTATGGTTAGCATAGTTAAAAATCTTAGCATAACTGCTAGCAAACATTAGAGCCATTCCAACTTTCAGTTATCGTCAAATATCTACCTATACAGCCATTAAACTATTTGAATATCAACATTCATTAAACTTCCAGTCTGTCAACAACTTTTAAACTATCTACACTCAGCTTTTAAACAGTCTACTTTTAAACTATCAACTTTTATTAAGCTATGCAACCACCATGTCTATCCTAGCCGTAGTAACCATCTCTATATTATCACCGTAGTAACCATCTCTATATTATCTGTTTTAACTATACATGATATTTTACATCACAACTTTAGCATTTTTATGCACTGGTAATTCCTTGGAATTGCATTTCTAGTTCTACAACTGTTCTCCCACTATTTGGGATTTATTCAGACTGTATACTAGTGGGTTATACATATTTTCTTTTGGTACTTACTACTAATTAGTAAGTAGAGATCAAGGCTTACTAGATCATTATTAAGATTATATCAAGAATAAAGGCCTAATTCATCATGAACAAGAAATTTGTGAATACACACCTAACAAATGATTAATGTTGCCTAACACATGTCTTACAAGTCACAAATACAGTTCATTACACTAATATCATTACTGTTATTTATATCCATTCGAAAACTAACATTTTATCACTGAAAACGATTATTCCTGAGAAATCTGGGCAAAGTGGAGATTTCGGAAAACTCGGCGGTTTTGCATTGAGAGGTTATGTTTCCTTGTTTGTTTGAAATCTCTGATTGGTCACCTGTTTCGCGAGACTGTTCACGACTCCCTTCCTCAGTTGTTTTTAGCATCAGTGTTGTGAGTCCACAAGTTGGGATGTGAGCTTGGTGTTGTAGGTGGAAAAGGCAGTGCTGTAGAGGTTGTTGGAGTTTTAATCGGTTCAAATGTATTTAGTAAATAACAAAAAAACTTGCAAGAATAGCAATAGACTTAAGAAAAGCCTAGCTCACGTTCCCTATAGTGGGTGAACAATCCAACGCTTGGTGAATTCTGCAAACAAAAAAAAAGTTCAGTATTCCAGCCATAAAGCAATTCAGGCTTACACAGAGCATAAAGCTAGATATCTGCCTCACAACAGGAGAGCTGCACTCTCTTGCTCTCCAGGGGAACTGAGCTACCCTTCTTAAATAACGCCATGAATTTCTCTAAATTAGCCCAAATTGGGAAATTGGCTCAAACCACCCAAAAAAGATAACCACTTTACCGGACATTCAATAGGCTATCAACAAAATAATAAGCATAACAAATATATACAGAATGACAATAATGCATATTACTACAAAGATGCATATTAGTTACCATAGCAAATATTCCCCATATACATATAACAAGAGGACAAAACAGCTGGCGTACGGCTCAGGTGCCACAGCCACTACACTATATGTTAATGTTACTGGGGACAAGGAAAGCCATTATTGTCATCATCACTATGGGGAAAAAGGCTAAATCGCAACAGACCAAACATTCGTTCTGACGTGTGCTTGAACGCCAAACTGGTGACAAACGTTTTTTAGAATACTCTGACAGCCTGGGGGAGATCTTTAACCCTAAATATGTGATCTAATTAGTGCAGAGTGGGATAGGTGAAGAGTGGGCTGTCACATCCCAGCTGTTTGGGTGTAAAGGGAGAATTGCAGACTTATTCCAATTGATTGAGTATTCAGAAATATTAGAGAATGTGTCAATGAGTTTATTGGTTTCTTGTACTGATGCTGTGGGGTCTTGAAGAAAGAGAAGGATGTTGTCGGCATAGAGGCTGATTTTATGATGCATATTTGGAGTCTAAACTCCCTTGATGTGATGGATGGCAGCTGCTAGAGGTTCAATGAAGATTGTAAATAGAGAGGGGAAGGGTGGGCATCCCTGTCTAGTTCCCCGGTGCAGAGTGAAACTTTGTGATGTTAGTCCATTGGTGATCACTGTGGCTGAAGGTGAAGTGTAAAGAAGTTTAACCCAATTAATGAATGATTCCCCAAAACCAAACCGGCCTAAAGTGAAAAACAGGAAATTCCAGTTGACCCTATCAAAAGCTTTTTCTGCATCAAGAGTTGCTATGATGGTATTTTCTTGAAAAGTTGAGTGGTACATTACATTTGGAGGATGAAATTCTGGCTTTAATGAAGCCAGTTTGGTCTGGGTGGATAATGGATGGAGAGACCTCTTCTAATCTGCGTGCTAATGTTTTGGCGATTATTTTATTGTCAACATTGAGAAGAGAGATTGGCCGGTAGCTGGATGGCATTGTTGAGTCCTTATTCGGCTTAAGGAGGAGTGAAATTGACACTGCGGTGGAACTAGCTGGAAGTCTTCCTTTTTCTTTTGATTCATTAATCATCAGAATTAATCAGAATTGTTTGTAGAACTCAGCAGGGAAGCCATCCGGACCTGGTGCTTTATTATTAGGCATATATTTAAGAGCAGCACACAGTCCTTGTTGAGTTATGTGTGACTCTAATTATGACCACCACGCAGCGAAGCGGCGGTCATATAGGTTTAGTCAGATTTTTTTTTTTTTTTTTTTCGCACGGCCAAATTTCCGTCAAGGATTCCCGGGACACTGAAAGACCAGGGTACACGAAACTTGGTGGGCATGTAGTCCCACATGGATAGCATGGAACCATCATTTTTCGTTTTCATCTGTAGCCCCCCCTGCTGGACTGGACCCCCCGAAAGGAGGGTAGGGCAGACACAGTTTTCTGTGAATATCTCGAGAACCATAGGCTTTAGGAGGACCACCTTTTTTTGTATGTTGATCTTAAGGGGCCATGTCAACCCATTCCATAACCACTCATTTCATGTATAGTGCCACCTAGTTAAAAACAAAAAAGTAAAAATGAGGTGTTGTAATCGCAGGTATCTGTGACCTAACATGGTCAAAACTGCACGAAATTGGAAGTGTAGGATCATTATGACACCCTCTGAATGCACGCCAAGTTTCATGGAATTCCGTTTATGGGGGGCCACACAATAAATTAATTTATGTTACTGTACCCCAACTGGCCTGTAGGTGGCCGGAGACAGTTTTCTGTGAATATCTCGAGAACCGTAGGGCCTAGGAGGACCACCTTTTTTTTATGTTGGACTTAAGGGGCCATGTCAACCCATCCCATTTCCACTTATTTCATGTATAGCGCCACCTAGTTAAAAATTAAAAAGCAAAAAATTAGGTTTTTTAATCACAATATCTCTGGCTGGTCAAAACTGCACAAAATTGAAAGTGTAGGATCATTACTCCCTCCGAATGCATGCCAAGTTTCGTGAAGTTTCATTCATGGGGGGCCATACAATAAAATAATTTATGTGTACATTTAGTGACCGTACACCAACAGAGTTTTCTGTGAATATCTTGAGAACCGTAGGGCCTAGGATGACCATTTTTTTGCGTATGTTTGCCTCCAGGGGTCATGTTAACCAATTTCATATGCACACATGTGCATAAACAGATATTCACACACATACATTCACAGTAATCATACGTATGCCACATACAAACACAGTAGATATATGTACGCATGCATGCACATGCACACAAACAGGCACATCCACAAGCACATGCACGCATAAACACGTACACGCAAAAATGCACACAATTCAACAATTTCTCAAAATTATGAACAGGCAAGATGGTGGGGGTGGGGTTGTATAAAATGTATTTTACATGTGAAATCTATGAACTAATCATGTTTTGGTACTTGTTGTCTAGCAGATACCAGTAAGAATTGAGTGTGCATAATGCAATTCAGTGAGACAGTTAGAATCATATATGCCTTTCACCTTTTGTTTTTAGCCAGCAGCCAGACCAGCAGATACCCTGACTTTGCTGAATTACTGAAGCTAAGCAGGAACAAAGGAGGAAATTAACACAATTTGCCAAGTGTGACTTATTTTTGGGGAAAAAATGTGCCGGACTGGGCGACGGTCATATTTTGTACCGCTCTGCGGTACATCTAGTTTATTTGTTTGATTTTCATTGAATTGTGGTAATTTGATGCTGTTTAGGAATGAGTCAATGGATTCCTGGTTGGGGTTTATTTCTGAAGAATATAGTTTATTGTAAAAATTGTAGAAAGCCTGATTTATTTCTTCAGGTGATCTAGTTGGCTTCCCTGCTGAGTTCTTTATGACTGGGATTGTTGCTTTTTCTTTGTCACGTCGAATTTAATTTGCTAAGTATTTACCTGATTCATTGCTATGATGGAAGTGTTCTTGCCTTAAACGATGGATCATAAATTGAGTGTGTTTATTGAGTATTTCATTGAGTTTGAATTTATATTTTCTTAGTTCCGTCTGCGTTCCTTCTGTTGGGTTGCTTGCATTGATTTCTTCCAATTGTTTAATTTTGTTATTTAGTTCTACTTCCTGTTCCAGGATCCAGGGGAATCGTTAATTTCTAGAAAGAATGCCCACTCTCTCCTAATAAAACTGATGAATTTTGGGTCTTGCCAGAGAGATGTGTTAAAACACCATCTGCTAATGGGTTTCTGTAGGATGGTTTTGTTCCATTTGGTTGTAACCGGGGCATGGCCAATAATGACTATGGGATGTATTGTTGAATCAGAGATATTCAGCATGATAGAGTTGCTGGTTAGAAAATAATCAATACGGAATAAGAGTGGTGGACTGGAGAGAAAAAAAGAGTAGTCTTTTGTGTCTGGGTGCTGAAGCCGCCAACTATCAACAAGGCTAAAATCGCTCATGAACTGTTTTGTTTTTGGGGATTGCCAGATTCTGTCTATTGTGTAAAACTGTATTGAAGTCACCTGCGATTATGATGGGACAGTCAAATAGAGTTGAGATGGAAGCAAAGAGGTTCTGAAATAAAACTGGATGATCTATATTGGGGCCATAAACATTAGCAATTGTGACAGGGGTGCTGTTAATTGAGATGTTTATGATGATAAAACGTCCTTCTGGGTCTGTGATGATGGTGTTATATGTGAATGAGATTCATTCGTAATCAAAATACAAATGCAACAAAGTAGAAAAGATGTCCGGTTGTGAGTGAACGCTGGCGGTGTGGCTGCCGCGTCTGGCTGCCGCTGCTCCCCGGTGTCGTTTGTGTTTGTTTTGCGTGTTTGTAGGCCTAAGCCTAAATAAGTGATTTTATGCACTGTCAGTGCCATCGCTTGATGCCATGTGCACCGTTATGGCTGGGAAGGTAACCGCATTACTGCGGTCACGTGACCCCTACCGCGGGTCTGAGCCAGGGGCGCAGCTACCCATTTTTTGAGGGGTATGCAACAACAAATTGGCGCCCCCAACCCCCAAAAAAAACAAACAACTAGTAAAAGTAAAACAAAAGGCCAATAATGTATTACCTATTTTAAAAAATTCTGCCGATTTGAACTTGAAGTATTGTTAAATGTCGCATTTTCACTTTAAGAGAGTCTAAACGGTTCTCATAACGTTCTTTTGCCAGCTGTTGCTCACAAACAATAAGGCTGATTGATTCAGCTCTAGCCTTTGTTTGCGCCACACTGACAGCACAATATTAAGTTATTACAAGGAGTCTTTATTGTTAGGAAATGGAATCATGTAATGAGTTGTTGCTAGTGTGACATTTCTTTTTGCAGTTTGCCATTAAAAGTGCAGTATGAGCATGGTAGCCACCTAGCTATCTGACTGGAATATAGGCTGTTTCAATCGGCATATGCTTAGCAAACGCTAGTTAGTCTGGTAACATGAATAACATGAACATGAGTGTGCTTCCAAGCACAGACGTCACACTTAAATCCTACCTGTTGTTTTTCACCATCCACTTATTTAACTACTGTCACATCCCTTGACATGCCATCTCATTTTCCCTTTCTTTTTCTATTTTAGCCCCTGACAGCTTTTTTGCTCTATCAATCTTTTTCCATAGACGAAAACTCACTACTCATACCTGCTCACTCAGCGCTCACGCCGCCCCCACTCCATGTCAAAATTCTATAATGGAATCTTATGAGATAGGGCGCCTACTCTAGCCTGTTAGTCCTCTAAAATGTTATTTAACATTGGGGAAATGCAGAAATGATTTAAAAACGTACAACAGTAGCTATATATAGAATACACCAAATATATTGTTATTATTATTTTTACCATCGCTTTGGCGCCCCCATGGTTCTGCGCCGCATATAGCGCATACCCACTTTTTGCGCCACTGGTCTGAGCCAGAGACTTTCTAATGTGGAGCCACAGCACTCAAAAAATACTCTATAGAAATGCATGGGGCTAGTTTGTCACGCCAATATGGCCATTGTCTACACATATCCCACCCCTTCCTCGGCAAAACGTCGACATGTGAATACATTGAGCCAATCATATGGTGTGTTGTGAAGACATCGTGCCAATCATGTCTTGCTCGCCGCTGGAGCAAGATTGGTGTCGTGAAGCCTTGCGCACGCGCAGTTCGACCCAAAGACTGTGCCCGATGAGTGCCCATAAAACGTTGGTATATGGCCGCAGAGTGGAGGGACTTGCCTAAAAGGACTTTGTCTGAGCTTGTCACCGTCATCACCGCAAAAAAAAAATATCTGTGAAACATTTGGGTGATTCGACTTGGACGTTTTCAACCATGACATATGCACAATTCCGGTTTGAAAACATAGCAGAATCTCAGAGTTATGCAGTCAGCTTAGACAGATAGATTTATTCTAAATCAGCTTAGAATAAAGTATCTATCTATCTATCTATCTAGACGTCAGCAGGTGGCTAGCCTAGCCCTAGGCCACATGAAGTTGAATCCCACTATAATTGGCCTGCACATGTGTAGGCTACACGTAGGCCTATGCAATGTCATGATGTGTAATGTGATGAGCCATCTTATGACATTGATACTCAGAGAACCACAGTTACGTTAAGTAGGCTAACCCTCCGTTTTCAAAACAAAACTTCAAAACATATCATCAAAAGATGAAGCAAACCCGACCTTTCGCGTTTGTGTTGGGGAGCACGATGTTCCAACATTTTATTTGTTTACTATGCGAGAGTAGGGGTGAACTGGCACAATTGCAACACTTTTCTATTCTCTCCGTTCAAACTCATTTTACATAAAGCTGTTAAACGTGAAAGCTGTGAAATTTGGCCAGAAAGGAGTCATACATGTTTAGTTCATGAAAGAATTACAAAATATGTTCTAGTTTGTTAAGAATTTAACTTAACAGCGACATGTAGGTCTAGACTAGCCTTGGACCTACCTTTGTTACAACCTGACGCAGCCATTAAAACGTGTGGTAGCCTACCGCTGTAACATTAGCATAATCGTCATGACTGTAACAGTTCTTAAATCATGATAGCCTTGTTGATAAACTGCTTATCTCTTCATGTCTGAAGCATTTGGTCCAGTGGTCTTTGAAGGCACAAAATTCATACAGTAATCCATAATCTATTTTTTATTTTATTTTTTTTTTTATATCGCAAAACCCATGGTCATTTCTTGCTTACCGACTGCGGTAAGAAAACATCCATACCATCCCAGCCCTATGCACCATGTAGTTTCATAGCTCCTATTTTTGTCCATTCTTGGATTTTTGTTGATTCATTCGAGACTGATCTGAACAAACTTGGACTATCAACAGTTGCCTACCGTAACAAAAGTTAGCCTGGCCTACGTGCACCTAACTGGCGTGGAGCTAACCTGGACTACACACACTGTGGATCTATTAACTCTGATGCTACATACTGTGGATCCTCTGCGTCTCTGCTATTTTCGAGCGGATTGAAACCTGAAAGTGGATGCCTCCTCATACGACGCCCCTGCCTGCCCTATGTGTCACTGTGCGAGCCCTCTCAAGGATACCCCGCTGAGACTGCTTTGGTAAGTGTCTTGCTTGCTACATCAGTGGGTTAGCCTCTTGCCTATGCTGTTACACTCGCAGGGACCTGGTTACCTCAAGAGTGTCAGTGGTTACCCTTGCTGGCTAATGTGCTAGATTATTAGGACATCGGCTAGGTGCGTCAGCGCTAACGTGCGTCTGCCTGCTGGAACCTTTTGGCTGGCCGTGCCTGCCTTCCACCGTGTCTTCCACCTTCCTTCCCTATGCGATCTGCATCCGTATCGCTGCTCTGGCTTCTCGTCCATGAGCTCTCGCTGGTCTCCATGCGTGCCCTGTGAACTACTGTGCTCTTGATAAGCCACGCTCTGCTGGGCGTGGGGGGGGGAGACTTGCTGTGCTTTACCGCTCCTGTTTTAAGGTTGTGTGTGTGCCTCTGCAGGATTTCTCATCATTTGAATGTCTTGCTCTGAAACTTACTGGTTGTCTACCCCTCTTGCTCATCTATAGGCCGCCTAAAGCATCACCCAATTTTCTTCTTCTATCTTCTGTATGCCCTCTGTATCCATCTATCCTTTCTCTGGGTGATTTTAATATGTTGATTCAAACAACTGTAATTTTGCCAATAATTTTCTCAATATGCTAAACTGCTTTGATCTTACCTTGCATGTGAACTTTCCCATCCACTCAAAAGGTCACACTCTTGATCTTGTCTGCACTGTTGGCATCTCTCCATCTGACCTTTGCCCTAAAGATCTCTCTGTCACTGACCACAAAGCTGTAATGTTTAATATTGCTGTTCCTGAGCCTCATCGCTGTCCCCGTGCTTCACGCTCCATCACATATAGGAACACCAAGAAAATTAACACAGCTGAGCTATCAGACACACTACAATCCCAACTTGTGGATAAGCCACTCAATTTGTGTCCTGATGATCTTGTCCTACTCCTACAACTTTCAGCTATCTGATACTTTAAATAATATGGCCCCCTTGAAAACACACACTGTCTCCTTTCTACACTCTGCTCCATGGTTTACACCTGAGCTGCGAAAAATGAAGGCTGCTGGCCGCCAACTGGAGCGATGTAGCAGAAGGACTGGCCTAACTGTCCACGCACAGGCATATAAAGACCATGTACTGGCCTACAAGGAGGCTCTTAATAAGGCTAAATCTGTGCATTACTCCACCATCATTGCCAGAGGTCAGAATAACCTTGGTCAACCTTGCAACATTGAGACTACCGTCCCGGAAAGAGAAGTGAGTTAAATCGTGTTTCTTACCTTCGTGTTCGTGTTCCTTAACATCCACATAGTTCTGCCAAACTTAAAGTGGGCAGTGCTTCGACTTGGCCAGCTTCACTCGCGGTCCGCACGCGGGGTCACGCGGTATCACGCAACTTTAATTTGTATTTTTCCAGTGACACTGCAACGACGAGGCAACAACCCAAACAACCGGTAGATGTCTCAAGTGAGCAGGGTGTCTCGTAAAAAGAAATGGAGCCTGAAAAACCCTACACAGACTTCACTACAGACTTTAGCAGACTGGTTTAGAAATAATTTAATAGCCAGAAATATGCCTGCCCTGCCCTAATAAAGAAATATTTGGTTAACTGCGAGTGAATCCCATTTGCAGCCGTAGAAGAAACGCAGGACAAATTAAACATTCTGGTGCAACGATGATAGACAGACATCATTTGGACAAAATATAGAGCATATTAACCTCCGTTGCTCAGCCAAATGCCTTCCTGTAACGTCCTGTTATCACGGAGTTACAGGTGATTTTTGATGGTCACAAGTTTACTTCATTAGCGGTTTATTTTTTTGATTATTAAAGAGTATTTTTCATTTAAAGGTTTAACTTCGTGCTTATTCAGTAGAGCATTTAGTGCTCTCCCCAATCCCAGACGTTCACATTGCATGTTTGTTAGTAATGGATGCAACCGCGAGAGAGGCTACGCGTTTGACGGCAATGAGTTGTTAACAGACATGAACCAAGACATATAGCCCAGCAGCAATCTAATGAAAACTTCATTATTTATTGAAGGGGCCACCGGAGGAATTTTGAGTGCTTCAGTCAAAATTGCATGACTCTCCCTTGCCTGCTAGAAATTGTTCAATGACCCTCTGACAGAATTGTTAAAAACGACATGATCCTTCCCTGCCAATTGTCGCTGTCTTCCGCCCGCGCTGCTTTGCGCCACAGCCACACACTGTGATGACGCTCTTAAAGGTGCCATGTGTAATATCCGCCAAAAAATCAATTCATACTCCACATTCCATAAAAGATGGAGGCAGTATACCTCCAGAAAGTGAGTTGGTCTACCCTAGAGTAACAACCGAGAAACGTGTATTGCAGTTTGGCTGGCGGTTATGTTGCCCGCATACCGCCTCCCATGGCCGAAGCTGGTATTATGACACCTGTCGGGCTGTGGCTAGTAATTTAGCATGCTAATTCTGGTTGATATCTCTGCAGCACTATACCTTGCCATTTTTTTAATGACATCACCCTTATTTCTTCTCATTCTTTTGATGCGTGTAGCTCATTTTTTGGATATTTTTACCTCAATTCTTACACATGGCACCTTTTTAAATCAATCTTTCCTGTGAGCTTGCATGCTACCAGTCCTTCCTTTTCAAATATGTTGCACCTGTTTGCACAATTTCACAAAAATTCATATGTGATTAATAATATGACAAATAATCCCTGTGCACGGGGACCGAAACAATGCATGCCAACTTTTTCCGTGTTTATCACGTAGACTATTTTAACTTTCCCCCGCTGTCTTGCCGTTTTAATGTTTTCCCGTAGAATATCCCATATTTTAATACTCTTATAACAGCCCTGCCATCGGGCCTGTCTGTGTTGCCCTGTTGCTACCCCCTTGCCCTTCCAACGAAACAGATGTCTTCAAATCATCGTTTTCCTTGCTTTAAGGCGAATTTAGAGTTTATAAATTTATGTTAACCTATTAAAGTTTAACGGCGTGATTGTCGTGGGAGCAAGATTCATTGGCGCTTGCATGTTCGGCCTTATGTATACGTGCGCACCTGCCTACCATCAGACTACTCAGCTACTAGAGAAAGAATTTCCCCTGTTCGTATGTTCACTCCAAGTTGGCCTACCATAACTTACCAACGCACTGTAGACCCTAACTGGCTATTTATATTTTTCTGTGAAATAAGCAAATGTATTTGTTCAACTTTATGAAGCAGAATTACGCACTAGGCTACTTGGAACATAATACATTTTACAAAGGACAGATGTATGTTGCTAGTGACAAAATATTAACTTTCAGTGTTTTACGATGTCTTTGTCATGGGGAAGTGTTTTTCCCCATGCATTTATTCTAGGCTACTGTCAGTGACTGGCGTAAGAGAAGCGGGTTCTGTGTGTCGTTCATTTCAGTGACTGACGCGAGAGAAGCGGGGTCTGTGTTTTGTTGCGTTGCGTTAATTTATTTTCATTGGGCGTGCCGTGCCGTGCCGTTCACAGCTCTTTAGTTCTGACAAAGCCGAACAATGAGTGCAGGAAGCGTGTTTGTATAATTATATTGCTTGACAGGGGGGATCCCAAGCAGCTTTCAGCCATAAGGCTACTTTGAGAACATTTCCTAATTCACCCAACACTAATATTCAAAATGTTGAAAACCATTTCGGCATAGCCTATAAAGCAGTTTAATTAAATGGAATGTTAGTTGTAAACAAACGAGCTACTTGGTGAGGCTTGGCCTCACAGATGCGCTCGTGCCTTAGATGGCAAGAAAAATCTTCATGATATAGGCCTATTAACTGACCACCCGATTCACGTTGGTTTGGGGGCAGGGGGGCCATCAGACATTTGTGCCCAGTTAATCTGGCACTGCCCCCAACAAATCACACCTTCCCACCTCTGTGACAGCTTAAAAGAAGTCGAGAGGACTCCTAACTCACAGACCTATTCACAAACCTGCGGCATTTCGCCTGTTTTGAAATCCTATGCGGCTACAGGAGCTTCCAATTGTGAAGAAGCAATTTTGCATTGTAGGATTACATTAATACACAGGATTAGGTCGGGTCGTAGTTTAGTACTCACTATATGTGGAGGTACTGCCATCTGCTGGCCAAGATCAACCTTCATTTCCCAGCCCGCCCCATTTTTCAACTGGCCGGTTTACACCTGGCCTTTTCAAGGAACAAGGTTTATCCCCTGACGCACAAAGTTAATTTGCCTTACCCCTTTACTAGCTGCTAATGAATTGACTTCTCTCCTTTTATCCTCTATTGCCGCTGCCACACATTTCAAAACCTGGTTATGACGCCACGTATACCGCCCCTGGGTGAGACTTACCTTGCACCCTGATAGGATATGGTGGAGACTGCCCACACACAAGCAAAGTATGCATTTATCATCCTCACCAAACCATTGACTTAAATTCTTGGGAGATGGGAGCACATCATTTGTAGCACCTAACATAAATCTGATTTTACCAGCTTCCATGCCCCATAGATCTTTCCATTTAATCCGTCTTTTTTCCACCCCTTCCCAGTTCACCCACTGCCCTTTGTTTTGCTCAAGCACACTGCCTTAGTACATCTTACAGCCTCCTCCTGTCTATGCATTTCCTCCACTACCATTTTCCTCTTTTCTCCTGCAGAAGCCTTACTCCCCAAGGGTTTACTCTTTTTATAACTAACATGCAATAACGCCACCAACAACAACCAAAACTAGGCTACTCATTGTCAACATGTAAATTAAATGTAACATTATTGTGAATCAAATGAAAATGTTCTCTTTTGCAAACGTAGGCATAGTAACAGAATAATTTAATAAGGCCATCCTTAAAATATTTTCGTTTGTCAGAACCTCAATCGGACCCCGTCAATTTAGAACCCGACCCAAAGATATATTTTTTTTCCCCTTAGTCCGACCGACTTGTCGGTTGTAAACTTGCGTTATTACTAAACCCAGATTGTTTTTTTTACTCTAAACAACCAATACAAATGCAATAAATAATATTTCTTTAGTAGGCCCAAGTATTGTGAATATAAATTGCCTACATGCAAAACGTGGCTCACTTTAAAAAAAAAAAAAGTCATCTCTACACCATTGGTTTTACGATGTCACACTATGGCCTACGCTCGCTTATCATTCACACAAACTGATAACGCTTTTATTTGGCACCTAAGTTCTGGAAGAACTGTGGCCAGATCTTTTCATCCCTCCTCCCCCTAGTCTAACGGTGACCAGGTCGGAGTATTGAAATTGGTTGTGGTCTATTCAACATTTCTCAAAATATGGGTCCGACTGGAGACTGCTGTCCATGGAGTCGGAGGAAATTAGGCCCGGTGCTTCATCTGATAATTTTAAGCAGTTGATCAAGAAAAAACCGATCGACGAAAAAAGAAAACAAACGTTTTGCTATCGATGTCATTAAACATGGAGCCCTACAATTAAGTGGTGGTATGAGATTCATCCAGTCTTGCATGCCGAGAAAACTGAAACTAATCGATAACGTTGGTCTCAAAGTCTGCTTCAACCTGTTGGAAGGCTATTTATTTATTTAACTTAAACTTAATAGAACGACGTTATTTTTGGAACTTCCTTAGAAACAGAGCAGAGACTGTATAATACACTGTATAGCATTGAGTATTGTATAGTCAAATTTCAATATAACGTGGCTAAGAGCTATTGTAGCCTTCTTTCTGGGTACATGTAGATGAGCCCTATGACCCAAAAAGTCTCTGCCATATTGACCGGCCTCAGGTCAAAGAAGTTTGAGAAAGGCTGGTCTATATAACCTGCATCAGAATGAGGTTTTGCAATGGTGCCTTGAAGGCACGGGTTGAAGACCCAGTCAGTTACGTCATGATATGCACATTTGTGTAAATTCATTCCTACGTGAATCACTACGCACCAAAATTGTACTTTTTTTTTACTTTGAATCTTGAAAAAAAAAAAATATTGACCTACCTAATGACCCATTTTATTTTTTTTTTGGCTGTTACTGCAAAACAAAAATATTTTTAAGGATGGCCTAATGTTACAAAGATACTACATCAATCCGTATGTTTCATAAGGCCACTAGGCTATTTGTTTTGCCTTACTCTTGATTCATTTAGGCTAGGCCTTTTTATTCAGGGACCGTATTCACAAAGAATTTTAAGACTAAAAGTAGCTCCTAACTGGCGAATTTAGGAGCAACTCCTAAAAATAATGGGCGTGTCACTCCTAACTTTAGGACTCCTAATTTTTTTCACTAAAAGTAATTCACGAAGCATTTTAGACCTAAAAGTAGCACCTAAGTCTGGGACAGCTTAAAATAAGTTGAGAGGACTCCTAACTCACTAAGACCTATTCATAAACAGCTTTTTGTGGTATTTTACGTTGCAATGTTTTGAAATGCGTAGCCTATGCGACAACAGGAGCTTCCAATCGCGAGGGAACAGTTTTGCATTCATAAAAGAGGCAATAACGCCACCAACAACAACCAAAACTACTCATTGTTAACATGTAAATTAAATGTAAAAAATTTAAATGTTCTCCTCTTTGCAAACGTAGCCTAGGCATATGGTGACAGATTAATTTAATAATGTTGCAAAGATACTGCATCAATCCATAGGCCTATGTTTCATTAGGCTACTAGGCCAGGGGTCGGCAACCCGCGGCTCCGTCTTTGATCCCTCTGATGCGGCTCAGCTTTTGAAAATAATTAATAAATATTTATTTAAAATATATTTTATTTTAGTTCGTCGTTCATTTTCAAAAATAATTTAGCCTAAAATAAAAGTAATTTAGCCTAAAATAAAAGTAATTTAGCCTATATAACTTTCCACCTCACTTGACTCCGTAACCGTAGCCTGCACAATATTGTTACATTCGCGGTTCGTTGCCAAGTCAATATCAAACAAAATCAACGAGAACACTTTGTTATTGTTGATGTGTGCGCTTGCTGTAGGCTAGATAAGGAAAATGTCAAAAAGGAAACGTCAGCGACCACAGCTTGCGAGCGCGAACACAAGCGGGCTGAAATGGGAAAGTTTCCATGCGAAGACTGATTCTGAAAACGTGAAATGAACTGCCCGTTATATCGCACACTGCAACGAGTTAGTATTGCTGTGTTAACCCTGTTCGGTTCCACTTGCATGTGAAAAATCTTTCTCACATATGAAAAATATAAAGACAAACCTGCATGCGCTCACGTTTAAGGGCAATTTTGCGCAAAACTGTCACATTCATAACGGCAACACAATGCCATGGTATTTAATTGCCGTTATGGATATAATGATGGAGTTGCCCTTAAATGGTGACAGCCTCAATTCTTGCATGAAACTTCACCTCACTGAATAGGAGCCAGCCAGACTCCAAGGCAATCACCAAATCTAATCTCTGGTGGTATGCCTAATGTTCAATTTCGCCAATGACATGTCAACGAAAATTGAGTGTTGTGTTGTTGTTACTTTGCAAAGGACACTGGAAAAATAAGGGGTGGTGTTTAGCCTACAGTACCTGGGAAGCCTAAGGCCTATAATTCTGTCATTCCACTTTACATTTCAAGTTACTTGCACATTAGGCCTACTTTTAAAACGAGTAGAAAATGTATTTAAAAATCTGTTGAATGAAAGTAACTGTACGTTAAATATCCAAACTGTTTTTTGTAACCGTCTTTATGTGGCTCTTCTGAGATTTAAAAAAAAATTGGTAAAAGTGGCTCTCCAGGCAAAAAAGGTTGCCGACCCCTGTACTAGGCTATTTGTTTTGCCTTACTCTTTATTCATTCAGGCTAGGCCTTTTTATCCAGTTATTAATCATCTTCCGTCCTTCGCACTACTTGTGTAGCGCACGCATTCTCCGACCTGTCACCTGTCACCATCATCGGAAGGGAGATGTTTGGAATCATTCCCGCGTTACAATCGTCAGCCAATCAAGGTGGTCACTTCAGTCAAGCTCGTGCATGAGTAATGACGTCATCCATAGCAATGAAGACTCACTCCTAGTTTAGGAGTTGTCATTTTTCTTTACCAAGAGTAGGTCTAAAAGGCTTTGTGAATAACTTTTAAGAGAATAGGCCTACTCCAAGCTAAAATCTTTTAGTGCGATTTAGGAGTAGCCTAAAGGTAAGATAAAAGGCTTTGTGAATAGCCTACGGCCCCAGTTATTCATCATCTTCCGTCCTTGTGTAGCGCACGCATTCTCAGACCTGAGGTGTTTGGAATCATGCCCGCGTTACAATCATCAGCCAATTAGCCAATCAGCCAATCAAGGTGGTCATGCTCTAGAATCTTTGGTGGTCACTTCAGTCAAGCTCGTGCATGAGTAATAACGTCATCCATAGCAACGAAGACTCACTCACTCTTGGTCAAAGATTCCAGAGCGCTCTGCTAGATTCTAGATTGCTATTTAGGAGTAGCCTACTCCTAGCGGTAAGATAAAATGCTTTGTGAATATGACCCCTTGTGTCTATCCCAATGCATAGCCCATTTACACAAATTAATGGTTGAATATTACTGATCATTGTTATTTAAGAACATGCAGTGTGCATAGGGCACCAAAAACATCTTGCTCGTAAAAAAGCATCATACCGTACATTGTGGCGGGTCTGTTATTTAACCTAGCCTACTTACTGTAGGCTGCGCAAACCACAGGCCTTTATTTTGGGCAAGCCTGCATTCGAGGCCTTCTGTTGAAGAATTTTATATAAAGCCTGCGCTAACAGTAATCCTCCTGCCCCTGATACCACAGCTGTGGATAGTGTGGAATGTTCAAGTAATAACACAATCCAATGTGTGTCTCAATTGTCCCCCGCTGACCACCTCACACATTTCTCTAGATTTTGCAACGACCTTACATGACACAATGCCATAAAATATGCCAGTTTTAGGGAACAGAATAATGTTTGTAATGATACCAGTTAGGCCTACGTTTAACAGTAACAATTGTAAATATAACCGCAAGCGGTGATTTACGGGGTCCGAGCAAAACGAACATGAGGTAGCATAGCTTTTTAGTTTTACATATGCTTTGATTGTTTGGGCCCAGTTGTTCAAAAGAAACGTGATCGGATTTCGGTTATCGGATTTCAGTTACCGGATTTCGGCTATCGGATTGGATCAAATCTTGAAAATGACTTGTTCAAAGGGAAACAAGGATCCTGAAATTGGATTAGATCACATAATTGGGGGCCAAGCAGCAAAGCTTGCGAAGGCACCCATTGTGTTTGTTAGTTTTCTTATTATTATTCCTCTGGCATGGGAGTCTATGGCAGCCCATAGAACCGTCTGGTGGAAATTTGGCACACTAATTAGGCACAGTCCCATGATTAATTTCACCAAGTTTCAAGTCAGCACCTCGAGCACTCTAGCGCCACCAACAGGCCAAAGTTGGATGTGCGTTCATGCAAGTAACTTTTGACCCGTTGGCCCGATTGTCAAATATGACGTATCGTTAGAATCTTTGGACCAAGCCGAGTTCAACGCACCCTATGACGTTATTTTACGCCATGATGGATTTCCCGCCATATTGGATGTAAACATGGGGTCAGGACCAAATAAGGAGGAGGCTCAATAAATATAATGACTTTTGACCTATAGGTGGCGCTATAATTAGCAAAATTACCTTTTGGCCTGTAATGGGTGTTGTGTTTGGAATTAAAACTTACTAATGGTGATTTTTAATACTGTGGGAGGTCCTAAGTCCGACAGATGTGAATTTGTGACGTCAACATAATTGATCCGGCCACCATATTGGATTTAATCAAAAACGGCTAAAAGTTTTCACAGGTCACAAAGTTTGTCCAATTGACACCAAACTTGACACACATAATCTTCAGTCCAAGCCTCAAAAAAGTTATCCCTTTTTGTCTTCAAACCTAAAACCGTGCGCCCGTAACAGCCAATCAAAATTGGCGGCGAAGCCACCAAACAGGAAGTGAAGGAATATCTCAGCAATGCTTTCACGTATCAAAACCAAACTTGTTACATGGGCTCAGGACCCAATTAGGAGGAGGCTCAAGAAATGTGGTAAATTTTGACCACTGGGGGGGCACTATAATCACAGGAAGTAGGGTCATATCTCAGCAATGCTTTCACATATAGAAACCAAACTTGGTATATGGACTTGGGATCCCATCCTGAGGACACACAATACATTTGGTGACCTTCGACCACTAGGGGGGCGCTAGAGATACAGGAAATTAGCTCATATCTCAGCAACGCCTTTATCTATCAAAACCAAACTTGGTAAATGGACTCGGGACCCGATCCTGAGGACACACAATACATTTGGTATACTTTGACCACTAGGGGCGCTATAATTAGAAAGACTTTTACGTATCGACACCAAACTTGATACGTTGATTCATAAACACATCCTAAGGACCCACAATGAATTTGGTGACATTTGACCACTAGGGGCTCTATGATTAGCAACACTTTCACCTATCGCAACCAAACTTGGTATGTGGACTTGGGACTACATTCTGAGGATGCACAATTAATTTGGTGTGCTTTCACCACTAGGGGTGCTATAATTATCAACACTTTCACCGATTTAAACCAAACTTGGTATGTGGACTTGAGGACACACAATAAATTCGGTGACCTTCGAATCCAGTCCAGTCCAATCCAATTCAATCCAATCAAGTCCAATCCAAGCAAGTCCAATCCAGTCCAATCTAACACAACACAGTCAAGTCCAGTCCAGTCCAATCCAATCCCAACTCCTGCTTAACTGCTTGGCCCCCTCATTGCTGCTTGCAGCTATATTCTATTCTTGGTTTTGATCTGGATAAAACCTTCACTTTGTGTTGTTCAAAACTTTTGAGTTGGATTGGAATAAATTTGATGCATAAAATTAGGATTACCCTGTGCTCATAGGCGGATTATGAACTTTCGGGCCCCTGGACCCAGATGTATTAAGGGCCCCCCACTTGTTGTCGTATATGTGGGAGGGGGGGTTTGGGGGTCCTCCCCCAAATTTTTTTAATTTGTTTGATGTGATTTCCTGTATTCTGGTGCAATTTGGGGATGGCCAATACTAAATTCAATCAGATTCGTAGCCTACATCCTGATTTGTTGATATTGAGGCAATGATTCCATGCAAAGGCTTGGGCTTCAGGGCCCCCTGACCCCTTGGGCCCCTGGGCCTGGGCCCAGTAGGCCCATGCAGTAATCCATCCCTGCCTGTGCTGTAACGTTATAGTGTGCTAACCTCCACAACCTAATAGTATTCTAACAATACCCTATTCTAGTGTGCTAACCTCCACAACCCAACAGTATTCTAACAGTAGTATT
This sequence comes from Alosa alosa, assembly GCF_017589495.1. NCBI lineage: Eukaryota > Metazoa > Chordata > Actinopteri > Clupeiformes > Clupeidae > Alosa > Alosa alosa. Next base: position 197,265 of record NC_063193.1, on the reverse strand, counting down.
CTAGTGCGCTAATCTCCACAACTCAATAGTATTCTAACAATACTCTATTCTACAGGACTATGCATTTGTCATGGATAAGATGAAGGGTCTGATAATGGAAGGCAGTGTTTCCCACAGAATGGAATTGTATTTGTGGGGGTAGGTGAAGGGGGGTGGGGGTGGGTTCTGTGTTGGAGTCAATAAGATGAACAGCCTATAATTATGCAGTTATACTTGCCTTGCACGACAAGTCCTGACAAGTAGCTGTAACGTTATAGTGTGCTAACCTCCACAACCCAACAGTATTCTTAACAGTATTCTATTCTAGGATACTAACCTCCACAACCCAACTGAAGGAACTGTAGGGGGCGATGTGGGTCGAGGTAGAGTGAATGTGTGGCGAGCAGGCAGAGCCTCGGTCAGAAGGCTCAATGGTATGGAGTGATGACACGGAGATGGCAGGTTTCGGTGCAACACAAGTGAACTTTATTTGAGTTTCAATTCATCTGTTCTGTTGTTCTTTACTTGTATATGTGCTGCATCAAAGAGGAAACAAACAGAAAATGGGGTAAATCAGTACAGATCCCAACTCACAAACAAACCAATTGACATTTGAACAATAAACTGAAATCATATGGCTATGACCGAAGTCATAGTGAGGGTCATTAAAGTGATGATTAAAGTGATGACTTACGTTAACTCAGACGCACACAGAGCAGGACACACTGGAGTGCTGGGTTGAGATGAACAAAAGAGTGAACTGAGGGTGAGCAAACAATTTACCCTGGTATGAGCCCCTGCTCCGGAGCTACAGGGTTTCCCAGCAGGTTAACTGGGTGTGGTTAGGTGGCAGAGCCAAACAATCCTGCAATTTCTCCACAGCACTTTCACCTCAAGCCCTCCTTACACTGACAGACTTTGGAAAGATTTGGAAAAGATTTTTGAAAGACTACAGTCTCAGACCCCCTCACATCTAAAGACAAGTAGTAGAGTTTTAAGTCACAGACTATGATTTTGCAATGACTAGGGATCTTGCAGGGTTACTATTTACAAGACTGCAACACAATTCCTTTAAATTATTACCCATCTTGCAATAGATAAACAGGAACTGAAAATTATAGCCTACTAAACTCAAAGTCGTATTTTCGTGTTTCTGCAGCATTGTTTCATGCGTGACATCCTTAACCGATACGGAGTTGTTCTGTCAAGTGGAAGAGCCGACTAAATATGTATAAGAAATGACAAATAGTATAAGAATAACATAATTATAGGCTACAGCTGTGTCGGAGTCAATAAGATAAACAGCCCATACAGTTATACTTGCCATATTGACAAGTAGCTGTAATGTTATAGTGTGTTAAACTCTACAACCCAACAGCATTCTATTGTAAGATGCTAACATCCACAACCCAATTGATTGATTGGTCATTCAGGTGCTGTTCAATGGTGTGAATCTTAAATGACCAATAGCATGTGCAGCTTGATCCTAAAGTTCTAACGGGGATTTGAACACTCAACCTAAGAAACACCAGTACAAGGCATTATCCCACTGAGCCACTAACAATCATACACATTGGGCAGTCACATTCACATGGTGAAAATGTGTGTTGGTAACACAAGAAAAGCTCCAAGCATACATTTGACAATAAAATGAAGGGCTTTCCTGAAAGAGTACACCTGAAATCTTTTTGAAATTCTGGGGCAATTAGACATTTGTAGAGAAGAACACTAATGGATAAAATATAAATATGATAGACTTAATGATGAAGGAAAAATAGTGAACAAAGAAGTTCCCCTAAATGTCAGAGTGTCTCGGCATTCTGATTGTTGGCAACTAATGACTGTGTATGTTGATTGCCTGATCTCATTCAGGTGCTGTTCAATGGTGTGAATCTTCAATAACCAATAGTATTCGAGCTAGAGCCTAAAGCACTACCGGGGATTTGATCTCTCAACCTAACAAACACCAGCACTAGGCATTATCCCACTGAGCCACTGACAATCCCACATATTTGGCAGTCACATTCACATGGTGATAATGTGTGTTGGCAAACACACAACATCAAGAAAATTCCTAGCATACATTTGACAATGGAATTAAGGGCTTTATAAAAAAGAGTACAGATCTGAAAATGTGCACTGTTAATGGTATCCACATAATGATGGTTGTATGGTTGTTTCCAAGGAAAAAAAATACTCATAGAAATATAGGTGATCTAGGAAAAATGGCCTAAGTGGTCTAACTTTATTGGCCTATGTCTCGGAAATGGAACAAAATATCAAAATTCTGAGCAGTAACTTTTGTGAGGCTTGGTCTAAACATTGTCTGTGAGAATTTTGGTGTAGATTTGAATTTGTATTTTTGAAGAGTGTGAAACTTTTTATAATGTTTGGCTTTTCCATGAAATTGTGTCAAAAGTAAACATTTTTAGACCATAAGACCAGTGCCAAAAAGATGCATCTAAGTTTAGAGATTAATATTATGAAAGAATTTTGAGTCTAGGTCAATCTGGTAAGGAGAAATTAGCATAATTAATGTTTTTTTCCAATAGCGCCACCTTTGGGTGCAGTACCCCAAATTTTGGGTTATGGGTAGAGGGGGGTACTGGTAACCATGCCTGAAAATTTGAAGAGTTTTGGAGTTACGGTTTAGACTGCAGTATGACTTTTACAGAATTTTGGCCAAAAATGAACGGTACAGAAACAATAGGGGAGCAGCATCGGACCCCTAATGAGCTATTCATTGTCGAAGGTGCATGGGAAGTGAAATTCTTACTTTGGAAAACAAACATTTGCCGATATCATCAGAATATTGCAACAGATTCTGTGTGTTCTGAACTGCAGGTAACTTGTTAAGCCAGTTCTCAAACTTTTATTTCATTCCCCACTTTGAAGGGGGCATTGACTGATGATAGTGGAGATAACGTGTTATCCTGAGGCCTTTGCAAGTCAGTATCTCCGACGGTAGTCTACCCTATTAAAAAGTTTCCGATGTCCCAAACGGAGAGCCATACTTGTTGTTTTGAACGATCTCTATGCTACTCACAAAAATGTAGGCATGGGGACATGATGAAGTAGGCTATCAAACTGTCTTGTGTTAAATTATTGTGATTACGAGCCAGTGGTTTTCAAACATTATGCGTGACTCTGACATCTAACTAAATGCAACAGGCTCATATCGTCCTCGCATTCGCAAAATGAGGACCAGTGTTTTGTTAAATTGCAAATAGCTATTCGTTTTAACTAATTTTTATGATGGTATGAAGTACTTTTTGTATAGGCTACTATCTTAATCTTGGAATATGGGGAGGAAAGTGGCGCGTCTGCAAAAGTCAGCCAAATATGACTGTAATTCTGCGGCATAAAGCAGATGTATTTGTTTATTGTACAGAAAAATAAAAATGACATGTCAAGCAGTCAATTGACTACATTGCAGTCAAGAAGTAGGGCAAATTAACGTGGGTCATAGCCTTGTCTAGCCTGTTAAAAACGTCGCTAGATAGTATTAAATCGCCAACAACATTGTTTTGCAGAAGCTACAGATTAATTCTGAACAGTTATTTCTCTACTGTCTCAATAATCACACAAGACATTGTTTAGATACAGTGGGTCCCCGTTAAGTTTGGACGGGTTCCTTCATGAATCACGCACCCCATTTTCTCAGCAGAAATGGCACAAACTGCAGTTGACACAAACAACCACAAGGTGTCACTTGGGTGCCACTACTATTTTTGATGCGACTGACTTACTGCTTCCATGACGAAATGGGGCACGGAACTTAAATTGATCACGGTAGTTTAAGCTTACACTTGACAAAACATTCTAATATGAAAATGTAGATGCAATTGTTGTAAAATGGTGCAGCTCCTTTAAGAAAGCACCTTGTGCAGGGATGGAGAGAGAGAAAGCGGGCCTGGAAAAATTAGTAGGCCCTAGGCCTACGTGCTGTTGAGACTGGAGCGAAGTCATATTCAAAATAATGCAAAAAAAAAGCAATTATCCTCATTCATTGCAACCAAAGCATGCCTGCTTTGCCGACGCTCAAACGAAAAAAATATATCAAAGCACCTTTTATGCTTGAATGTAGCACGAAAAAATGTTTAAAACAGCTGGACAAATGATTTAGCTAATTGATTATATAACCTGTACACCAGCAATTGTTGAACATTTACCTGTACAAGTACATTGACAGTAGCCCAGCCTAACAGCATGTTGTAGGCCTACTGTAGAAATTTCACTTAAATTGCAACCGCAACATGCCTGCTTGCCAACGCTCAAAACGACAACGAAAAAAAGATAATAAAACAACAAGAGGGTTGAGTCTGAATGACACTGAGTTTTAGACACTGAGTTTTTGTAGTTAAGAAATATTTTCGTGATAAAAAAATGGTCATTCTTCAATCTCCTTCACTGACGCCTATGGAAAAGCTAACGCCCCAAAACAACGATCAATGATCATCAAATTTCTCTCTCACATTGCTCCTCATAACCATCTATAAAAAAGAGTTTTTTTTTTTCTTTTGAGCACATCCAATCCCAGGACTTAACGCACTGGACCTTATAATAGGCTCGAGATATAATTCCAAAGGGGGCAGATAGGGGCCACTGCACTTAAAACTTAAAAAGATGAAGCTTTCCTCGAACTTTGAAATTATGATCAGTGACTGGCATCGGGTGAACGAAGCTTTTCAAGTTGAACAGGCTATTAAAAACTATTTGCGCACCTCCATGTCACAGGAGAGACTGGGCTCTCCCTTCTATGAAAAAGACGTTAGACTACCTGCAAACTGGCCTATGATTTCATTGATTGAATGATTCATGCCCAATTAATTCCCCCTGTTAAAGTGTTCGCCTTTGTTACACTATTTGGTTTCATGATGTAGCCTATGATAAACACCATATGGCCAAATATGTGACTCAGCTAATGTTATAGGCTATACAATTGAATTTCCCCTCTTAAAGGCAAGCTGGTGTAGCTTATTAGACTAGGCTGCTATCAAAATACACCGACGGTAGCCTTGGCTATGTGTAAAGTAAGCTATCGCATGATTTCATGCACGTAAGTGAAAAGGGCCTTGCATCTGTCAAGTTCGCACAGGGCCTCGCATCCCCTTGCGACGGCCCTGCAGCTCCTCCTAAGACAGCGAGGAAAAAAAGTTAAAATACGCTGATAAAACCCGAAAAGTTGACAGGTTTGTTTCGGTCCCGGTGATTATTTGTGAAATTGTGCAAACGACAGCCTTTTCAAGGCATTTCAAGGAAGGAGTCGTAGCATGCAAGCGAGGGAGGGTCACGTCTTTTTTGACTAACGCTCCCAAAACTCCTCCGGTAGCCCCTTAATTAAATAAATAACGAACAGTCCCTAATTGATTAATAGCCTAGGCCTACACCAGCAATTGTTGAACATTGACCTGTACAGGACATTGACAGTAGCCCAGCCTAACAAGCAAATGTTGCAAAATACATCAAAAGATCGAATTAATCAGAAATAAATAATGCAATCTGCATCGCTTTTATTTAACAAACTGCAAGCAACAAGAGCATTGAGTTCGCTGTAAGGCCAAACCCAAGAGCAAAGCCTATCTGTTAAGGCAGTCGATAGGCTATATAACGAGCTGTGTGCCTGGAAAGACGATAGATGACGGCTCTGGCCCCCCACTTCCTGTAGCCTACCATTATGAAGGCCTGTAGCCTAAAACGACTTCGCTGCCATTTTGTGACATTAAGCTTTTTCACGCCCCCTCCCCATCCCCTTCTTTCACAAGCAGTGGGGGAGCGGGGCACAAAGTAACACTTTTGGTAGACAAAGGAGGGTTCTCCGCTTCTGTCGCTTGGCCACAACCGCTGCAACCAGGCCAGGACAGATATTTTAGAGAGGAGAGATGCCGGGTGCAGCTCAGACGTTTCTTAATTTTCTTTATTCTTCAGTAAAGGTGCAGAACATTATTAAACTTTGACTAACATTTCGATGTGTCGATGTTTTTGACTAACTAACATCTAAACGTTAGTCAAAGTTTAATAATGTTCTGCACCTTTACTAAAGAATAAAGAAAATTAAGAAGACATCTGAGCTGCACTTTTTTGTCTTCTTTTTGTCATCTGAGCTACACTTTTTGGCTTTGGCTAAATATTTCTAAAATCATTTGAGTTTCACTAGTCACATGTTTTAACAAACAACACTTGTTATTGAACTAATAACAGACGTGTGTCGAAAATTGACTTTATTTTCCATAATGAGAAATAACATATGCAGAGTCTAACCAAGGTCAATCTTGCCAAAAAGCCCTCAAACCTGAAAACACATGAGGCAAAAAGTGCAAAACATCACAAAACTAACTGAACTAACACGCGATATTTTTTGTATTGCAATCATTGTAGCCTACAGTTGTAACAGCGCTGTAACAGTCGCTTTTACTCCCCGATGCGCCATTATAAAGAACGCTTAACGTGTCCCAAAAAACAGCTATCAATTAATCACCAAACGCCTTATAAACAAGTATTGCCAGGAGCAACACCTTGCAAAAATTATAACAATAGGCCTAGGCCTTTATATGGCTCTGCTCCTGCCTAGATTCGAACTCAGAACTACCTGAAAGTTGCAGACCTGTTCTGGAAATATCGTGCATTAACCCACTCGACCGGCAGACAACGCCATATCTGCTTCGAGTAGGCCTATTGGGTAGGACTGTAGCCTACACTGGTTGCTGTGGCACAGTCTTGAGTGACCGAATTCGTTTTTCTTTGTCATATGAATGCTGTCATTTTGTTAACATTACTGTTAAGGAGATGCTGTAGGCAAAGTCTATATTTCAAACTCGTTAGTGTAGTAAAAAAAAAAAAAGAACTATTCACAAGGTTTCTATTTATGTTCTGTTAGCAAGCTTAACTTCTCATGACTACCGACAAAGTAGCCTACTGCCAGCTGACTTAAGCTCTCATTTTAAAACATTACTGAGAGACAGACACTGTACAATCAAGAAATCTTGCCACTGAATCCAAAACTATGTTTAACATTATGTACAAGGCTTAGGCTACAGTGGACTAGCATGTTGCAGGGGCTGCTAAAAACACAGAGAAACGCACTGAAAACTCGGCCAATCACAGCCCTTGCTGTCGAATGCGCCGTCTGGTTCGACCGTAGAACTCCACAGCGGACTATGCTGCCCCCAAGCGGCTGCAGTTGTACTTACATTTCACCATTCACCATGATCGTGAATGAAGTGTCAATTTTTAACTGGGACCCACTGTACAAGGAAGTTTATTGTCACATGCATATAGTTACTGGAAGTAAGAAATGCAGTGAAATTATGTCTGGTGTCAGCCTATTTGTGCATTTATGGGGGGGGGGTTTAGTAGATTGAGTGGCAAGGGCTGCATAAGAAAGGTGGGGGAGGATTGGGATTGGGCGGGGGGCACCAACAAGGAGCACCCAAGAGCAACAGGGGCAAGGAAAAACTCCCTTACCAAGGAAGAAACCTTGGGCAGATCCACGGCTCAAGGGGCTAACCCAACTGCCAGGGGTTGTGTGTGTTGGGGGGATGACAGGGGAGATGGGATAGTGTGCTTAGATTTGTGTAGTTGCATTACCCCCAACACTTACAATAACGTAGACAGCAAATTAAGATATTTTTTCGTTTTGTGGAGCGGCACCGGTAGGCTATCAAAAGCAGATTTCGATTTTCGCTACCACCGTGTAGTCAAGCCTTAAGCCATTACCAAGTTGCCTTAATCGAGGTAACGTTTAATTATGCATGATTTATGTTGTTATTGAATTCGTAGGCTGGGATTCCTCTTGGCAACAATTATTTTTAAAGGTAGCCTCCTGCTTTTTCAGAAGGGGCGGCAGTCAGGCTACTGACAGAGCGATGTACAGTGGCAGAGCGACGCACAGTGGCTGAAAGTGGTACTAAAGCTTCACGCAGCTTCACGCCTCGTAATGTGCGACTGTAGTGGCCATTTGAAAGCGATGCCCACTGTATGCTAACCGTTTGCTGGCTTGTAAACAAATCCATGGGCTTTATTGTTACCCTTTCCCACAGTTTGAAATAGCATAATGCGCAATTTCTCCAGCCGAGGGGGACATCCTGCCAAGTTTCCCTTTAAAAAACCTGGAGCAGCTACTGATGATCTCAAAAACTTCTGTCTCATCTCCAACCTGCCATTTATTTCCAAACTCCTTGAGCGCACTGTAGCCACACAACTCCAAGAACACCTGACTGCTCATGCCCTATGGGAAGTATTTCAGTCTGGTTTTATGGCTCAGCACAGCACCAAGACGGCCCTGGTCAAGGTCACAAATGACCTACTCCTTGCGGCTGATAGAGGCCATGTCAGCATTTTATTACTGCTGGACCTTACAGCTGCCTTCGACACGGTCTGTCACAATCTGGAATCACTCTTGGGTATCACTGGCACTCCAATCTCCTGGTTTAGGTCATATCTCACAGCTAGGGAACAGTTTGTCTCCATAGGTAATTTCAGGTCCCCCAGTTCACCCCTTTCACATGGTGTTCCCCAGAGTTCTGTCCTAGGTCCCCTTCTCTTTGTCATTTATATCCTCCCCCTTGGTCATATTTTACATCAGTATGGTTTAAACTTCCACTGCTATGCTGACGACACACAAATCCATATTCACACTAAGCCCTCCCACACACTCCCTCCCTCCAATCTGGTCACCTGCCTCAATGCCATAAGCAACTGGATGACACAAAACTTTCTCAAATTAAACCATGACAAGACAGAAGCCATACTCGTTGCCACACCATCTGTACTGAAAAAGCTAGAAAATATTCTCAATCACATTTATCCATCCCTGGTTACTTTACCACCACTACCTCTGAGGTCAAAAACCTTGGTGTCATAATTGACTCTACCCTTTTCTTTGACTCTCACATCAAATACATCACTAAAACAGCCTTCTTCCACCTCAAAAACATTTCTAAACTCTGTCTGTCCCTTAACCCCACCACTGCTGAGACTCTCATTCATGCTTTCAGACTTGACTACTGTAATGCCCTGCTCTTTGGTGTCTCAGCAAAGAGATTAGACAGGCTACACTACATTAAAAATTCCGCTGCAAGAGTTTTCACCCGTACCAGGCCCTGGCAACATATCACTTCCATCCTCCATCAACTACACTGACTCCCTGTACAATACCGTATTCAATTCAAAATCATCCTTCTTGTCTTCAAAGCACAACATAATCTTGCACCCTCTTATCTTTCAAGCCTACTGACCCCTTACCAACCAACCCGCACCTTACGCTCCACTGATGCCCACCTCCTATCCACCCCCACTGCACATCTCCGTTCCATGGGTGACAGAGCCTTTAGCGTGGCTGGCCCCAAACTCTGGAACTCCCTCCCACTTGCACTACGTCAAAGCACTTCCCTGTCCACCTTTAAATCCATGTTAAAAACTCACCTTTTCACTCCTTTCACCTTTTCACTCCTTTCCTTCCTACTCATAACCTTGCTCCTCTATTACTGTTTTATTTTATTTTATTCTTTTGTTGGTAATGTCTGTATCCTGCTGAATGTATAGTGTGTTTTACTAAGTGTACTGTCTATTTGTACTGTCCCTGTATATGTTGCTTTTATGTTTATATTATCTTGTATACTGTCTCTGTCTGATGTTTTTATGCTACTCTTATGTCTATATCCTTTTCTCTTATTGTACAGTGTCCTTTGGTGACTTGAAAGGCGCTTTAAATAAAATGTATTATTATTATTATTATTATTATTATTATTATTATTATTATTATTATTAAGATGCCACATATCTAAATGCAATGCTTTCGATGCCACTTTAAAAGTTTGTTTAGTTCCAGTGACACTGCAGTCATGAAAATGGAATGTCACACTTCGGTACTCTATTGCGACAATATCCATGTTGCGAAACCATGGAGTTTCATCCACCTATTTGGGGGCTGTAACCACGATTATGACTAGATGCCGAACTTATCTATGGTACATTCTAATGATAATTTCAGATTGTATTTATAGGGTCAAAACGATTGAAATCATCTCAGGAGCTTTACAGAACCCAAAATCTGTCCCCTACTTTTAAAACAAAGCACAACACTGATACATTCACTCTGCATTTCAGTGTCCTGAGCAGAATTAATTAATCTGTATGTTATGCATATGACTGGCTAAATGTGTTAGTCAATACTAGAACAATTGGATTCAGAGGGAACACTACCGTCAGACAAAGTCAATTGATTTTCCTTAATCACATCAGGCTTGTAACTCTGACCCTTCCCCCTCAATGTTGTGTGGCAGGGATTTGTCTTAACCACCTCCAACATGGCAAAATACAATGAAATGAGACTATTTGTTGGTTGTTGCCCTGGACTTCACAGAACCATCTAATGTGAAAGGATTTGTCTCTGCATATCAGTATTGTGCTGACAAAGCTAGTATCACTGCAGTAGTGTCTGCTCCACTCCTCCTGGATATCCACCATGTTACAGGGTCATTATGTGTCAAATGAATTTGTCTACATAATGTTTAGGTAACGAAACTAACACATGTTTAATTCCCATGTTGTAATATTTTTTATTAACTACATTAAATATTTTCACTATATTCTCAAAATGACCATGTCTTGGAAGCCATGTTTGGGCATTAATATCTTAAGGGGTATTAAGTATTATTCTGTACAAGTGTGGTCTGACAGTGATCCACCATAGCACAAAACACTGTGGATTATCTTGTTTGGTAATCCTCTGAATGGATTCTTTTTTGACAGTACATTGGGACTATCTTTGTTAACTTCCATTGGCCTCTCGGCCGCACCGTCTGGCTCGTCTGTCCCACTGTTGCTATTTTGGTGCTCATAACATATTCCACTTGGGAGCTTCAGATTAAAATTGCTTCAGCGTCATTAGGGCCCGAGCACCGAATGGTGCCTAATGATTATTAGGGCTCGAGCACCGAATAGAGCGAAAGCCCTATTGTTTCTGTAAGAATGTTGTTGTTGTTGTTGTTATTATTAATAATATTATTATTACAGTTGACTGTATCTTGCCACGCTTTGCAGGCTTCCAGGCTTCCATGGATGAAAACTCATGAAATTTGGCACACACAACAGGTGTCCGATAGCCTATGGACTCCATAGCGCCCCCTTACCTCACTTAGTCTCGTGGTTGGCATATACTTTCCGCTATGCACATTAAGTTTGGTAGGTGCATGTAACCCCCCAAGATGAACAACCTTCATATGTACATTGCACTAGCCACACTTTACAGGAAGTGAGATATTTGGGATTTTGTGCGTTGTAAACATGAAAAATTTTGACGTACTGTGGTTTGCATATAGTTTCAGCTACACGCACTATATACATATATTGATTTTGGGATGGCAGCCTGCCACAGCTAAATTAATGCCACCATGGTCAGAATTAGGGCAGAATCACAATGCACCATGCTGACGTATCCTCCCCCGCTGGCTGCCGTTCACATTGCAATTTAACAATAAGTAGAACTATTCAGAAGTTATTATGGCTCATCCAGTTTCACTCCACACATTGTGTTGATGTAGCTCAGGTTATTGTAAAAAAATTAACCTTCTGCAGTGTTTCATCTTCATTCTGTAGGAGTGGCCACTGCTTCACAATTAGGGAGAGGGAGTTCATTCAGAAATCATTTAGGGACGAGTGACCGTCGCAGGGATATAACAGTGCATCATAACAAAGGGACGCCAGACCCTCCTTAATGCTTGTAACAGCTGTACTCGGTGATACTGCAGGCTTGTAAAATTAGTTAAAATTTTCCTCATGCTGCTTTCTTATGTTGGAATATGCAAAAATGGGTAACACTTTATTTTAATGTGACCAGATTTACCCCATCCAGCAGGTCTCAGGTCAGCTCTTTGTGTCTGATGAAAATTTAGACAAATTGGCAAAGTTTTGTCAAAGCACTCAGTATTACAATGTAACAACTATATGTAGGTACCCACAAATACATAATGCAAGTACAATGATAGTACCTGATAGTACATGTTGTTACACAGGTTGTACCACTGTACCTAATTAGACACATTAAAATAAAGTGTTACCCAAAAAGGTACAAACAATCAAAAGGATGCCTACTTGTATCTAATTTTTCTACAACAGTGATACTCAAAACGTCTTGATAACCTATTGTTGATATTTTTTTTGCTGTATACTGTTTTGATATAAAGCATGTCACACATTAGCCTAGTCTACAGAAAACACTTTATTGACGTGATATAATGATGACTTGTTAAATGTATGCCTAAAATGGTTTATTAAACATCACAGTAATTTATATCGTCAGTCATCATGTTCATGTTAATGAATAGGAAGGACATTTAAACCATAGCCATAAACCAAAATTCCGGGCAATATCTGCCGTGAGTCCCAAGCTCCCAGCTGACTCTGGCAGATCACATGGACAGTCAGTTGCAATTGATTAATTCATAAATAAATGTAGACGAATAATAATAAAAAGCTTCTACCTAATGCAACTATTTTTTCCATAAACTGTAAAAGAAAACACATTTTTTCCCCACTGTATTCTCCATAAAGAGTAAAGTAAATGATGTACTTATTTCCGGAATTGATATCACTTCCTGGACTCGTCAGGCGGCCTTTAAATGGCTTAACCCCTACTGCAATTATGGCAGGCGCACAATATTGTCTGGGTGCATGGTAAGCTGGCTGGTACTCACATCGCAGTTTAACAATAAACAGCAATGCTAATCAGAGGTACCTGTCTAGTTTTATTCCATAATGTACTAAACTGCGCACTTCAACACATTGTTGTCACACGCTAAAACCCTCTACAGCCTCTGATTTTTCAGCAGCTTTCAAACTTGATGTTAAGTCTCATAAAAACTCACCACTTGACAGCAACACAGATGAATTAACATCACGTTTATACTCTACTTCCAGAATAATCTTAGATACTATTGCCCACTTAAACTAGCAGCCATGTCTTGCTGTACTTATCACATGACAGCTGCAGGTTAAAAGCTGCATGTGTGTGTGTTTCTGCACGGTTGTCTTTCGAATTCCCTCTGCACGCAATGGGATGGCGCTACAACTCATGAGTCCCATGTGTTTTCCCACCAGCGGAGCTAGTTGGCTAGTTGATCAAACTTTTGCCAACTTAAAAAAAGCTTAACTCACGTTGCGCTGTTCGCCAGCAGCAGCATTCATCTTGTTTGTTTTCAAGTAGCAGGGAATTCACATGGAACCATAGCAACTCTGCCATCACTATGTGAAGCCCGCCAACCGACTCTATACATGATGTGATTGGCCTGATCAAAGTTTGTTTTTTCCAGCTCGCAAGCCAATTACATTTGCTGCCACTAGGGTGTGTCTAGATTTCTAGGCTAACTAAGAAAACATTCACTAGTATCGATACTAATAAAGTAAAGTATTGTGACATTTCTAATTTCAGTGTATAACGTTACTTTTGTAGTATTGCTGCACCGTGCAGCTAGCCCTAAAATCCAAACTCTTTCACAAAGTGAATAGAGTCTGGTGAGACTCGATTGGGAAACGATTATGAAACGAACGAAACGAAACGAACGAAACAAAACATTATGAAACACTTGCGATAGGCACTAACTTTGAAATCATTGGTCCAGCCTTACCAATCACATTGATTAGTGTTTCCTAATGTTACTTCCTACTTTGCCTAATCTTTACAAACTGACAAAAAACTTTTTTTTTAAGGTGCATAACGGTAACTAACGTTTTGATGTAAGGTTTCTTCATCAGAGTCCTTGGAGAGAATGGGCAGTAAAGCCCTTGATAAGAATCATCAACAGGTTTTTTCCCGATTTCTCCCGTATTTCAAGGTCATCTTCCGGCGCCCTCCTGTTTTGTTATTTCTCCCAAGAAAATCCTGGAATTTGCATGACCATCAAGCTTAATTTTAAAATCACGGATCCATTCATTTGTCTGTTGGTCTGACATTTCCCGGGTTGCCAAATTGGGTATTATATACACCCTTCACATAGCCTACACAATGACGCTTTTGTCATAAAACCCGGAAATCCAAAACTCAAATAAGGAAACGAAACGGGTGCACACTGCGCAGCCACTGAGTCTTGTAAGCAAGCAGCTAGTTGAATAGCCTAGTTTGTCAAATTGTTAGAAGAAATGTTGTGATTAAACAAAACAGTTAAGATGAAATATTTACAGTCTTTTACTTCCAAAAGTGAGGCTCCTTCAAGATGAGCCTTTTAGGGGCTCTTGGTGGTATTAGAGCACCTAGAAAGGGTTAAGTCTCTTGCGTTGTGCAAAGAGGGCCCTTTGAGATGGCAAGTAATTTCAATCACGACTGATTCATCCTTGTGTCCCGACTATGTTACAAAAAAACTTTTAAAACAACAACGTAGCCTCGGCTTCAACTAGTTCGCATGAAAAGAAGAAGAAGAAAAAAACACCCACTTATCTGTATTCGCATCTAGTTTGGGTTTCTCCAAAGAAAATGTTTTCTGTCGATCCCGATTGACCTCTGATTAGCCAGGAGACGTGTTGTGTCAATTGTCGGTGAAGTTTGGAGCTCCGAGTCCGGCGCGTCGTTCTCCAACCATTTTCCACGAGGATAGGAGTTGGATCTCTCGGCTGTCTGGGCTGGGTTGAGCAGGTATGACGGTAATTGGAAATCCTCGTTGAGCCATATCTTCTATCACTTCTGTGGCGGTCTGGTGTAGGCGTACGCCGTCATTGTAAAAAATGCGTAGCCTTGCTGGGTATGGTGTTTGAAACTTAATTTGTTTTCCCTTAAATATTTTCTTTGCTTCAGCATATTCCAATCGCTTCTTGAGGACCGCTGATGGGTAGTCATGATCCACGTCAGGGCTGGACTGGGACCAAAAAATGGCCCTGGCATTTTTGGCCATGGCGGCTCACCATGATTATTTATTTACGATATGCTGAGGCACACGACATACCAGAGGATATATGTGCACATTGTGTTTCAAAAAGTAAAAATAAAGCGCGTTAGCCTACATGGAAGAGCTGTTAAGAGTTTAACATGTTAAAATGTATACGCTCTTTCACTACTTACAGAGACTTTCATCTTGGGAGAGATGGCTACAGTGCCACAATTCCCATCTTGAAGTGAAAGTGGTTGTCAAAGAAACACTGCTAGAAATGTCTTTTCAGTTTTTAATGAAATATACTGTTTATACAAATACAAATAAGGCCAAATACAATTAGGCCTACAGTAAGACCATACATCCATGTAAAAAAAGCTCCTCAAAGTGGCACCATATGCTGAGACAAAAGGCTGCCAGACCTTGGTGCTAATGAAAAAAAAAGAACACGTGAACTCCACATCAGGGAAAGGCAAACCCAAACCTTCACTCCAAATATGCTAAATGTGAATAATGCCTGTGAGCCACACAAATGAAAGGCACATCCCTGGAACATGAGGGACAGGGCAGCTGGTTGAGAAAATGTTGAATGGCCCTCCAATAATCCTGAGAGAGGAGAGGAGAGAGCAAAGCAATAATCACATTACTTTCTGTCAAAACGTGTAATTAAACCACTAATTTAACACAAATTTATTTATTTATCATAAATCTCACCTTACCAAAGCAGTTTCTTCATTAATTCGCTCTTCTCCGCAACTCTGTCAATCACTGTGTCAGTATCAAGGTGCATTCTTCTCAATGGCCATCATTGGTTGACATCACTTCCTGGACTCGTCTCAATGGTTCATCGTGCTCCTCTAGCTTTTCCCAATGGACTAAACAGTCAGCTGCATCTTTGACTGCCGGAAAATCTCTTGCTATCTTTTTCAGTGAATCTTGTGTTGTGGTGACCATCCTATGTGCTGAGAGGGTGCCTTGCTCAAGGGCACTTCAGCCGTGCCTACTGGTCGGGGTTCGAACCGGCAACCCTCCAGTTACAAGTCCGAAGCGCTAACCAGTAGGCCACGACTTCCCTATGAATGGCAGAGAGTGTGGACACCACTTCAACAAAGAGGCCACCAGGTCTGCCATAGTTTCCGAAAACTTTCCTCAGGGCATGATGTTTAGCCCACCATCTCGTCTCTTGTCTGATTTGTTGTGGATAACTTATTTTATTTTTTTCTCCTCTCCGCGTCGACGACAATCAAATAGCGCAATGTAAAATGCAGATGGCTTCTTTGCTACTGATGCATGTTGCAGAGAAACGCTCAAATGCATGTCAATCGAAAGCGGAGGAGCAGGTGGTCACCCCTCCACACACAGTGTGGACACCACTTCAACAAAGAGGCCACCAGGTCTGCCATAGTTTCCGAAAACTTTCCTCAGGGCATGATGTTTAGCCCACCATCTCGTCTCTCCAATTGAGTCCATGCGATGAACAACCGTATAAAAAAGGAGAGCAAACATGAACGAATGGAAGGAAAGAGCAAGGAAGTCTTTGAGGGATGCTGGGAAACCATATGTGAACCGGAGAGGAGATTTAAAAGGAGGAAAAAGTCCACCGAAAGAGGTGAGTGGAAGAACCGTATTTACAAAGTAACTTATCTAACGTTACATAACCTTAGCGGTTACAGTCAGGGGAGTGTACTGGATGTTTATTAATGTTACAGTTCATACAGTTCGGTCTGTTTAACTGTTTTAAGTCAGGAATGGGTCGAAATTAAAGCTGTACTCCTTACAACCACTAGTCCTTAGGCCAAGGACCCAAAATATAGCATACCGTTACCATCTGGGTGGGCAAATTCTAGTTGTGATTTTTTTATACATACACATCCCTAGTTTATGTTTTGATATGATAGACCTCTGAGATTGGTAGCTTTTTAGTGGTTATCACCTAATGAAGTAAACCACCCCCCCAAAAAATCACATTTTAGACACCTGGTGCATGTCCTGGTTGAAGCCATGGTTAAGACACTTGTCAGTGTTGTATAATATTGAATTTGGTATCATTTTAAAGATTATATCCTGAGCTTTCATTCAAACACAACACTCTGTGTTGATCTCTCTCTGATCAACACAGAGGACACCGGAGCTCTTTGAACTAACAAAAACACAACATTTTTCACAATTTCCGCCTAAACTTTACACCTTCTTTATGCCCTGTGGCATCAGAGAACAACATTAGACACAAAAGACAGAACCTGAAATACTCTCAGGACTCCAAGGATTCAGGAAATGTATGCTTTACCCATACTACTTCATTGTTGGATGTGATTTTAGGGCTAAACCAAGAAGGATGATTTTGGCCAAAATTCCGCACATGGAACTTAATTGGTTTGTTAGGTAGATGTGTAATTGTGTTTCTATGGTCATGCCAAGTGTAAATGTAACATTTTGACCATAGCTATATCAGGTAACCTATGTATGGTAGTTAAGTGTATAAGTTGGTAAGTAAGGTCAGAAGTTTATAACAATGTGGTTTCCACAGGTAGGCTTTAAATAGGTAATATGTGTATAACCATGTTGTTTCCACAGCAAAGTTACATCAGGTAAAGTAAGGTAGGTAAGTGTATGACTATTTTTGTTTCCATGGGTGTAAAAGGGGAGTATGCCAAGTAACTCCAAGGATTCAGGAAATGTATGCTTTACCCATACTACTTCATTGTTAGATGTGATTTCAGGGCTAAACTAAGAATGATTTTGGCCAAGAGAATTCTTCCTCCCCTAATGTATCAATTTTCCATTTTGTATCAACTTATTTCAACTGTCATATTTTGTTGTGACCTCCACCTCTTCCCTGTTTCAGGTATGTATCTGTCTATGTCTCATTTTATAATCTTAAAAATATTCCCACACCACCCCAAGGACTTGTATATGTACACAGTGGAAACTTTTGTTGTGATATTATGGTGTGTCATGAGACTGTGGCCAACTTACATGTTTAACTTATGTTCTTTAAATAATTTAGCATATTAGCATCAACTGCTAACTAATACATATAGCTCTTAATTCATACTTCTAACTATCACAGGAGAAACACACAGAGAAGGCATATAGTCCATGCCCTGTACACTGTTGTGAGAAATACAGGAGAAGTCATATAGGCCATGTCCTGTAAACTGTTGTTATCCCGCAGATGTGATTATTTTGAGACTGCAATTTTCTAGTTTGGACATTGTTTAGCTGTTACTATGTGATTAGTTATTCTTCATAAGGGAAATGACAGTGGCAGCAAAACAGAAGTTATGCAATAATAAAAATAGCAATAACAAATAAATTATTGCACTTTTTTTCAGATTAATGTACACAATATAACTGTCCCCTGATTCCCAACACGCCTACGGCTTAAAAGTAGGGGAGAACAGGAACTTTAATTTATAAAGAGATTGTAAGAGACTGAAAGCCTACATCTGTCTCCTGTTAAATGTAGTCACATTTTAAGCCCTGAACAAAATCCTTCAGGAAAAAATTTAGTGAAAGTGGAAAATGTGAAATTGTTTCATTTGCCCCCCAGGCAGGGATGGTTGAAACAGGCATGAGATTTTGTGGATTTGCTTAACTTATTTTGAGTTACTGCCTTGCCGGTGTTTCAACCGTCCCACCATGAACATTATTCGTTATTTTGCAATCAATGTAAACAACTACGCTGGATCTGGCATTGTGAATAGCACTAAATAGTCTCTTGAATAAGCATTAAGTCAAACCTTTATGCAGCAAATACTTTTTTATATTAAAAAAATCAACAGCTAATGAAATGTACTTTAAACTACCACAATGTTTTTACATAGATTATTAGTGAGCTGGTCAGCAACGGCTCTTTCAAGTCATTTTCACATGGAAGGTAGATTTGTAACTGGTATTATTGGTTTTAACTATTCAGAACTTGTGTATAACAACAATCATTCCTTTCTGTCAGGAACAATCATTCCTTTCTGATTAAACAAAACAGTTAAGATGAAATATTTACAGTCTTTTACTTCCAAAAGTGAGGCTCCTTCAAGATGAGCCTTTTAGGGGCTCTTGGTGGTATTAGAGCACCTAGAAAGGGTTAAGTCTCTCTTACATTGCAAAGAGGGGCCCTTTGAGATGGCAAGTAATTTCAATCACGACTGATTCATCCTTGTGTCCCGACTATGTTACAAAAAAACTTTTAAAACAA